>NW_005871762.1:242495-262276 GCF_000147115.1 Myotis lucifugus | reverse complement strand
CGTGTCTCAGTGTCCCGGTAATTGCTGCCAGCACCTCTGAGGAAAAGCCGCCCTCAAGTTCCGAGTTCTGCCTGCTGCCAGACCGTCCAGTTTTCTCCCCGTATGAGCCCTGGGGACCCCAGAGAATTTCCCGGAACCAGAGTTCAGAGCAGTCGGGAGCTGTGACTCCCTCCCGATTCAAAAAGACAGCCGTGTCCTCAGGTGCCAGCCCCTTTCCCGCGCGCCAGAGCCTCCGTACCTCTGCACTTTACTTTCGTAGCTCCTCTGAGTCTGTGTGCTCTTCTCTTTCCTTCTAGTTGTAGAATTTCCACTCAGCCAGCCTTCCTGTGGTTCTGGATGATGACCGTTCTGTCTTTTAGTTGTATTTTTGAAGTTGTTGTCGGAGGCAGCAATTTCCGGTGTTTACCTATGCTACCATCTTGGTTTCTCTCTCTATAGAATCATATTGAATGTAAACTGTAAGTGGTCTAGTTGGCTTATCATGTTGTTAAAGTCTTCTATCTCATTGCTGATCTTCTGTCTGGGTGTTCTATCAGTTATTAAAAGTGAGATATTAACTCTCCAATCAATATTGTTTGTCTATTTCCCCTTTCATTTTTGTTTTTTTACTTCATGTATTTTTGGAGCACTGTACACATCTTTGAATCTAAAACGTGTCTCTTGTAAACAGTATAGAGTTGGTTCATGTCCTTTTTTCCATTCTTCCAATCCCTACTTTTTGGAGTGTTCAATACACTTACATTTAATGTAATTACTGATAAATTAGGCTCTATGTCTTCCATTTTGCTATTTCTTTTCTCCCTGTCTTATGTAATTTTTGTTCCTGTGTTCTTCCATTACTGTCTTCTCCTGTGTTAAATAGCCACTTATTGTGTCCTATGTTGATGCCCTTATTGTTTTTATCCCATTATTAAAAACAAATATTTTTATTTTTATATTTTTGTTACTCCTCACCCAAGGATATTTTTCCATTGATTTTTAGAGACAGTGGAAGGGAGGGGAAGAGACAGAGAGAGAGAGAGAAACATTGATGTGAGATAGACACATCAACTGGTTGCCTCCTGCCCCAACCAGGGCCAGGGATTGAGGTATGAACCCTTGACCCAAATAGAATCCAGGACCCTTCAGTCCGCAGGTGGAAGCTCTATCCATTGAGAAAAACTGGCTAGGGTATTAAAAACCATTTCTTAGCCCTAGCTGGTTTGACTCATTAGATAGAGCATTGGCCCATGGACTGCAGAGTCCTAAGTTCGATTCCGACCAAGGGCACGTACCTCAGTTGGGGCGTGTTGAGGAGGCAACCAATCAATGTTCTCTCTCACATTGATGTTTCTGTCTCTCCCTCTCCCTTTCACTCTCTTTAAAAATCAATTGAAAAATATCCTCAAGTGAAGATTAACAAAACAAATAACAAAAACAAAAAAACATTTTTTAATGGTTGTCTTGAGGATTTCGTCTATGTTCCACTATAGCTTTATTTCCTCCCCCTGCTTATTTTTGCTATTATTGACATGTAAGTTGCATCATTAAACATTATAAGCCCACACAGTTTTATAGTTATTGCTGTATGCAGTTGTCTTTTAATCAAATGGGAGAGGAGTTATAAACAAATAGTATATTTAGAGTGTCTATTATATCTGCCTGTGTGGTTGCGTTTCTAGTGTCCCTTATTTCTTCATATGGATTCAAGTTACTGTCCTTTCATTTCAGTCCAGTTGATTCCCTTTAGTATTTCTTAAGGGCAAGTCTGCTGGAACAGAATTCCCTCAGCTCTCTTAATTTCACGAATAATTTTTAGCCATATAATCCTTAGCTTACAGTCTCTTCCTGCTGGAATAACAAATTCCCAAGCATAACTGGAATTATTTAACACTCCTTTATTGATAATGGCAAAACATATAAACAAAAAAAAATCAGTAGAGATATAAAATATTTGAACAAAACCATCAATCAACTTGACTTCATTGACATTTATACAGTTAATAACTGAAAAATACACATTCTTTTCAAGTACATATTTTATAACATATGCTGGACCACACTATACAACTCAATAAATTGAAAAATATTGAAGTTATATAGAGTGTGTTCTATGACCATACTGGAATTAAATTACAAATAAAAAGGGATACAATATCTAAATACTTAAATCACTGGGAATTAATCAACACATTTATTTCCAAATAAACTCAAGGGTTAAAGAAGAAATCATGGGAGCAACTAGAATGTATTTTGAACTTAAAAACACTATATAAAAATTGTCAGGATCTAGATAAAGCTGTCTTACAGAAACATGAGGTTTAAATGCTTATATTAGAAAGACAGAAAGGTATTCTTTTGGGTAGTATGCTAAGTGAAATCAGTCAGAAAGAGAAAGACAAATACAGTATGCTATCACATATATGAAATTTTAAAAAGCCAAACTCAGAGAAGCAGAGAGTGGCAGTCACCAGGGGGTGGAGGGGGATGGGGAGATACTGGTCAAAAGGTACAAACTTTCAGTTATAAGATTAACAAGTTCTGAGGATATAATATACAGCATGCTTACTATAGCTACTACTGGTAATACTGTGACATAAATGAAAGTTGCTAAGAGCATACATCTTAAATGTTCTCACTGCAAAAAAGAAATGGTTGTATGTGGTGGGATGAAGGGCTAGCTAATGTTGTGGTGGTAATCATATTGCAATGTTAAAGTGTATGAAATCAGCACGTTATACACCTTAAACCTACACCATGTTATATGCTAAGTATATCTCAATAAAGCTGGGGGAAAGGAGAATAGAAAGGTTTAAAATCAGTGCTCTAAGCTTTCACATTAAGACTCTTGAAAAGCAGAACAAATTTTAAATAAAAGTATATAAAAAAGGAAGTAAAAAATGAGTGGAAATCAATGAAATAGAATATAAGTAATAGAGAAAACTAACAAGCTAAAGGTCTTTGAAAAAGTAATACTTTTATTAAACTTTAGCTAGACTAAGAAAAAAGAAAGAAAGAAAAATGATAAAGGGACATTTCTACAGATCCCTACAGCTATTAAAAGAACGTAATGGTGTGAAATTCTTTATGCCGATTAATTTAACAACTTAAATGAAATTAATTGAAACATACAACTCACCAAAACTAACACAAAAGAAATTTAAAATCTGGATAACCTCATATTTATTTTATTCAGTTCTATTCATTCTTTCATATGTTATCGTTTAAAATTTATCTCTGTAATCCATTTAGAATTTACTTTACAGTGTGAAGAGAAGGTAAAATATGTTTTTTCCAAACACTTAAATATGCTCCGATTCCATTTGTTAAATAAACACACTAATGTGGCCCTACCTGGTTTGGCTCAGTGATAGAGCGTTAGCCTGCAGACCAAAGGGTCCCTGGTTTGATTCCTGTCAAGAGCACATACCTGGGTTGCAGGCTCCTCCCTGGCCTGGGACCTAGTTGGGGCTCGTGCACGAAGCAAACAATTGATGTGCTTCTCTCACACCAATGTTTCTTTCTCTCTTTCTCTCTCTCTTCCACTCTCCCTAAAAATCAATGGAAAAAATATCCTCAGGTGAGGATTAACAAAACAAAACCAATAAACACACTGATGTGGATGGCTCTTTGTGAGATACGAAATGTGATATCTACACACTTGGACTGTTTCTGGTAACCCGTTACCTCTATTCACCTCTGAGGCTGCCTTAAACAGTAGAATTTATAGAGATTCACTAACCTCCAAAAGCAAAGGGCGCTGCAGGGGGACGCACGTAATGGAATATGCTGCCGCACTGGGAAGCAGTGGCTGGGTGTGTGCACCCAGCAACGCGTGAAGCAAGCACAGGAGATAAGCATGTCACAATTTCTTTTACAAAAATGAAAAATACAATCACAGATACAATACCGGAGGTTTTACAAGGTTACATTCAAATTCAAGGTTAAATGTCAAATGCATTAGAGTGGTTGCCTCAGGGCCATAGGCAAGTGGGGAGAGGAACAGGCAATAAAAATAAAGCGAAGAAGTGAAGCAAAAGTGGTGCCTCACACGGACAGGTGATGGCCATGTGGCTGAGCTGAAAGGCACGGAACATGGTGTGACCACAACTCCGTGCTCTCTGCGCGGTGGCCTTCCTCCGGCTGGTGCTCCGAGGTCTGCCCTGGGACCACCACGTCAGAGGTTCATGGGGGGCACCGACTCTGAGTGGGCAATGCCAGGCCTTCCTGGATGTTAAATGTCCAGAATATGACACTGGCCTTTTCTTATTTTGCTAATGTGAGTTCCTCTTCTGTTCCCTAAAACATTTCTTTTTCACTCGCAGTCAATTATTCTGTTTGTTCAACTCGCTCTTCTCTTTTAGGCTATGAATTTCCTCACATGTAGAGCAGCAAGCAGAATGGATGCTCGTTGTTCCATCTTTTTTAAATTGAGTTTATTGGGGCGAGATAGGTTAATAAAATTTTATAGGTTTCAGGTGTACCACTCTATAAGACGTCATTTGCATATTGTATTGTGTGTTCATCGCCCCAAGTGAAGTCACCATTGATCCCCCTTCTTCTACCTCCCCCACCCCCCTTTCCCTCTGGTACTCACCTTGCTGTTGTTTGTGTCTATGAGGTTTTTTGTTTTTGCTTAGTTCTTTCACCTTTTCACCCAGCCCTGCAGCTCGCCTCCTCTCTGACAACTGTCAATCTGTTCTCTGCATCTGTGGGTCTGCTTCTATTTTGTTTGCTAGTTTATTTTGTTCATTAGATTCCACACATGAGTGAAATCATGTGGTGCTTGTCTTTCTCTGACTGGCTTATTTCCCTTAACCTCGTACTCTCCAGGTCCATCCATGTCCCATCTTCTTTGTGGACAAAAAGTTTTGGGGTAATTGTCTTCTGCTCATGTTTTGAGCTGCTGAGTCATCTGTTCTTGCCATTTTAATTGCATCTGATTTTTCCCCAACTTCTAGGAATTCCTCAGTTTCTGGTCTGCTGGTTACAGCCTTTCTTACTTTCTATTTTAGGGTTTATTTTAAGTCATTTTGATCTCACTTTAAGATGTCCAGGGTGGGAGGAGGCAGGCCGGGACTCATAGGCCATCCTGCTCAGTTTCCCTGACACATTTCAGTTCAAGGGCTTGGATTGGGCACAAGAGGAAATGCATAGGAACTCGTAGGCAGTGCAGAGGCGAGAAGCAGAAACCATGAGGAATCGAGGTGTGCAGCTGAGGTGGGGGGAGAGAACCCGGAAACCCTTAGAGGAGCCGGGGCAGAGGAGCGGGAAGGTGCTGAGCAGGGCTTTGGCCCACAGCGTGGAGGTGTTGAGCAGATGCAGGCAACCCTGCCGTGGGCGTCAGTTTGTGGGAAGGTCAGGGCCGGGGGAGCAGATCTCAGGTACTCAGTCCCTGGATGAAGGGTCACCGTGGTGACCTAGGAGCTGTGGTCGTCTCCAACAGCCGTGGGCTGCACAAGGCTGCGGGCTCCATGGTTAGGGCGTCTCTCGGTCGCTGGGCAGGGGGAGGAGAAGGAGGGTGCATCCTGGATCCATGGATGAGGCCAAATGCACCCAAGGGACCTGGGGCCCGGGCTGGGCGGCACAATCAGAACCCTCCATCACTGCTGTCCCCACTGTGTCCTCGTGACCCTGAGGAGGGAGGAAAAGGAGGAAATTAACAAATGGAAGTGAATCCTTTCCCCACCATCTTCCCGGCCCTGCACCGACTTCCAGCCACGCCCCTTCGTCCCCTAAACCTTCTCCCCTTCTCTCTGCTTTCTCCTCCTGCCATCCTTCGCCTCAGGATGGAGAATGAGGCAGAGCCTGCGATGGGGGCTCTGGGAATGCATCTGTCTCCAAGGTCCATTCCTTTTGAATGGGAGCAGTGAGGCCGAAATTGTGAGAAATAATGAATATTTAGATTAGCCGCAGTTATAGATTTTCCCACCTTCATATCCTCTGGTTCCTGGCCATCTTTCCTGAGACAGAAGCTGTCCCAGCTCCTGGCCCCGCACCCCAGTCAAACCCCGCCCACTCACCCTTCGCCCAGCGCCTGTAGCTCAGGAGGACAAACAGGACTGACAGCGCCAGGCCCTTGGCCAAGAAGAATCCACACAGCACAGCCATCAGCACGCTGCAGGCAGCCCAACCAGGGGTCAGGGGGGAACTTGATTTCCTGGTGGGAGGGGAGAGGGAGGATGGGCCTGGGCTGGGAGGTCAGCTGCTCCTACAGCGTCCCTGAGCCAGGTCCTTGTGGCTGGAGTGGTTTGTATGTATCAGGACCCCCTGAACGGACTGTGCAGGGGCAAGGCACCCAGGAGACGGGGACAGGGTTCCAGGGGTGTCTCTGGGCCTGTGAGGAGACCGGTCAGTCATAGGGAACCTGGGAGTCTTGAATGGAGGAAAGCCTGGCTCCAGGCAGAGATAGGGATCTGAGCTCAGTGGGGTGGGAAGGGTAGAACCAGGGGAGTAGGAAGAAATCTACCAGCTCAGAAAGGACAGGGCTGGCCGGCCAGCGTGGCTCAGTGGATGAGC
Source organism: Myotis lucifugus (assembly GCF_000147115.1). Classification (NCBI taxonomy): domain Eukaryota; kingdom Metazoa; phylum Chordata; class Mammalia; order Chiroptera; family Vespertilionidae; genus Myotis; species Myotis lucifugus. The sequence goes on along the minus strand of NW_005871762.1, from coordinate 255,778 downwards.
GTCGACCTATGAACCAGGAGGTCAAGGTTCGATTCCCGGTCAGGGCACATGTCTGGGTTGTGGGCTTGATTCCCAGTGGGGGACGTGCAGGAGGCAGCCAATCCATGATTCTCTCTCATGATTGATGTTTCTATCTCTCCCTCTCCATTCCTCTCTCTGAAACTAATAAAAATATATTTAGAAAGAAAGAGAGAGAAAGGAAGGAAGGAAGGAAGAAAGAAAGAAAGAAAGAAAGAAAGAAAGAAAGAAAGAAAGAAAGAAAGAAAGGAAGAAAGAAAGAAAGGAAGGAAGGAAGGAAGGAAGAAAGAAAGGAAGGAAGGAAGAAAGGAACTGGGCTGTGAGGTTGGACCATCAGCAGGAGGCTCCTGAGGCCAGAAAAGAAAGGCAGATTTGGGGGGTCTGGGGTGTGGGAGAAGAATCAGAGTGAGGCAGACCAGGTGTGGGAGCCACACAGAGGGCCCCAGGGAGGACTCTCGGGTTCCAGCAGTTGGGAGCCTGGGTCTGGTTCCTGAGCCGCTGGGGGACAGTTTGGGACCAGCCGGCTCCTGCAACCTCTGGGCCTCATCCGCCCTGTGATGTCTTGGATGGTCCCTAAGAAGCTTTGGGAATGCTAAGTGCCCCCTCCTCACTCTGTGGGGCCGCCAGGGAGGGAGGAAGGACTGTGGCCCTCCCTCTGCACTCGCATAGGAGTTCCTCAGGGACATGGCACTTCACGTGTCCTCACTATGCTAGCTGAGAGGTGTAAACTGACACTGGTGGTTGTTTTAATTGCTATTTCTCTGATCTTTAATAAGTGTGAACGTCACTTGGCTGCCTTTTGGATTTCCTCTTCTGTAAACTGCCTTTCACATGCTTTACCCATTTCCAGTGGGCTGCCTGTCTTTCTCCTGTTGGTTAGCATAGCTCCTTGTATATTACAGACTGTATTACCGTGGTAGTTTTAGGCATTCTCAGTTAATTTGTCCCGGCTTGTCATCTGTTTAAGAGCTTTCCCCATAGTGTTGTTCACTGAATAGAATCCTTCAAGCCTGATGTAATCATTTAAATTCTTTTTTTCCTTATGATTTGTGCTTTTGAAACTTTGTATAAGAAGTCCTCCCTCATCCCTAGGTCACATCTGCAGTTTCTTTGTTCTATTAACTTAATAATTTTATTTTTTACGTGTATATCTTGAATTCATTTAGAGTTCATCTTTGTATTTACTGTTAGGTAGGGATCTTGTTTTTTTTTTTTTGGTTGATTATTTTATTTTTTTAATTGATTTTAGAGAGAGGAAAGAAGAGACGGCGAGGGGGGGGAGGGTGAGAGAGAAACATCGATCGGTTGCCTCCATCACATGCCCTGACTGGGGATCAAACCCTAGACCAGTGATGGCGAACCTTTTGAGCTCAGCGTGTCAGCATTTTGAAAACCCTAACTTAACTCTGGTGCCGTGTCACATATAGAAATTTTTTGATATTTGCAACCATAGTAAAAAAAAAAAAAAGATTTATATTTTGATATTTATTTTATATATTTAAATGTAATTTAACAAAGAAAAATCAACCAAAATAATGAGTTCGCGTGTCACCTCTGACATGCGTGTCATAGGTTCGCCATCACGGCCCTAGACCCTTAGGAACATAGGATGATGCTCCAGCCACTGAGCAACACTGGCCAGGGTGATTGTTTTAGTTTTTAATGTGCATCTACCAAATAGTGGGCACTTTGCCCGCTGGTTCGTGGTGCTTCCTCCTCATGAAGTATGTTCCTGTATGACCGGGCGCCTGTCGGGAACTCTTTATCTGTCCCCTTGTTCAGTCGTCAGTTCTTGCAGCAGCACCACTCTTAGCAGTCGTATTACTTATTGGTACATCTTAATATTTGGTAGAATAAGTCCTCTCTTCTTATTTTTATATTTTCATGGTTGACATAGCTATTCATGCATCTTTAGTTTTCCATATAATTGCTTAGTAAGTTTATCAAGTTATTCAAATAATAATTAAACTGAAATTGTGTTTGGGATTCCATTTAGAGACTTTTCATTTTGGGGAAACTGACATCTTTAGAATATTATTGTCTCATCCAATATCATAAATTATTTCTATTTATTGAGATTACTTACCTATGTCATTAAGTGGCATTCAAATTTCTCTCTATAGAGCTCTTGGTTAAGTCAATTCTTTCTAGATATGATATAGATTTTATTGTTAATATGAATCGTACTTTAAAAGCATTTTTTTAATCCTCACCCAAGTATATGTTTTCCATTGATATTTAGAGAGAGTGGAAGGGAGGAAGGGAGGGAAGGGGAGAAAGAGAGAGAGAAACATTGATGTGATAGAGCAGTGGTACCCAAACTTATTTGGCCTACCGCCCCCTTTCCAGAAAAAATATTACTCAGCCCCTGGAAATTAATTTTTTAAAAATTTTCATAGCAGTTACTTATCGCCCCCAAATGCACCTGTGGCCATCACCGCCCCCCTGGATCGCTGCAGGGCCTACCGGGGGGTGGTAGCGCCCACTTTGGGAATCACTGTGATAGAGACACATCAATTGGTTGCCTCCCACATGTGCCCCCAATAGAGGCCGGGGATCAAACCTGCCACAGGTACATGCCCTTGCCCAGGAACTGAACCCCCGGCCTTCAGTGTGCGAGCTAACTCTGTAGCCACTGAGCAACACCAGCCAGGCAATCACACCTGATTTTGATTAGCTTTTCTAAGTGATTATTTCTAGTGTAGATAAATTACTTTTGGTTTATGTCATTTGATCTTGTATTTAGAAGCCTTGCTGAACTCTCTTGTGAGATCGATGGTTTATGGATCCTGTTTATTTTTTTCAGGTAGATGACACTTTTCCTCTTTAATCTTCTTTCCCCTTATCCGTTTCCTTTTCCTATAGCAATAGCCTGCAGCTCTAATACTATCTTAAGCACTAATGGTGACTGTGAAAATTCATTATTTGAATTTACACTTTTTCCACTATGTAATATTTACAGTAATCATGGCTATACAGTCTTTACCAAGTTATTTCTTTATTATTTCTAGTTTATTAAGGGTTTTTCTTATCATGATAAGTGTGTTAAACTTTTCCAAATGCTACTTCGGCATCCATTGACTTTTTTCTTGTAGTTGATTAATTTGGTTTCTTTCATAGGTAGATTTTCTGAAGTGGAAGAATCCTTTTGGCCCTGGGACAAACCCCCAGGATCATAATACATCATAAACACACTCTTGATTTCAGTAGCTGATACTTATTTTCATCTTTTACGCCATGCTAATCAGATAAATTAACCCATAATTTAATTTTCGTTTCTTCTCCTTCAGTGGTTTTGAGGCTAAGAGGGCATTAGCCAATTAAAATGAGCCGGGCAGCTTTTGCTTCGTTGTTATTTTCTGCAACATCTCGGATAGCGCATGAACCTCATGGGAGCGTGCTGGCTGGTGAACACGGAGGTGCCGAGGCGGTGTCGCCAGGAGAGGGCGTGGACGCTGAGCCCTCCCGCTGCCCACGTCTCCCAGTGCCTCGCTTCCCTAGGCCTACCCTCAGTGCATCTTTTAGAATAAACCTTGAAAAGAACTTACAGACTTTTCCTGCTAAGACCTCAATCTGGGTTTTAGAAAAGCAGAAATACTGTGAAAGACTGAAGTAAACTAGGGCATACATAATGAAACAACTTTTAGTATTATATAGGACAAGGACGTGATCTTGCAGACATTGGAAAATCGGGATTTGAAGCAGTTAAGACTATCTCTGCCAAGTAGACAAAGACCTACTACTGCTAACCCTCCGCCAGCAGAGCATAGAAATACTAAGAGAAACAGGCATTGGCAAATCAACTCAGTGTCTACCACAGGCTGTCTCGAAGTCTTAGTGGAAGCATCATTTTTCCTGGCCTTTCAGCAGCCTGAGGATGCCGTGGACCTAAAGCTGCCTGGGTATTATACCATCATGAGAAGCCCAGTGGATTTAAGCGCAATTAAGAGGCGCTTCAGAAAGCATAGCAAGAAGACTTCAATGCGTCGTTCTCAAATTGTTATTTATACAACAAGCCTGGAGATGACAGTGTTCTTATGACACAAGCCCTAGAGAGGCTGTTCACACAGAAATATCACAGATGCCACGAGAAGAGCACGTTATGGGTGGTAAGGAAAGAATACAGAAAGGCACTCAGCACAAGACAGCAGTTTCTTCTGTTAATGAAAAGTCTCCCAACGCCTTAGAAAAGGCATTTAAGCAGCAAGTGAGTCCCTCTGGATTTCCTGAAACATCTACTTCTCCTTTAACTGTGGCACAAGGTGCCCCGCCCAACGCTTCCTCACGCAGTGGCTGGGGCTACAAGCGGTGTGCAGAGGAAATCAGGTACAACTCCTACAACTTCAGTAGTTAAAGCAGGTGGTGAATCTTCTCCAGCACTCACGGGGGGTAGGGAGGGGAGGAGCCCAGAAAAACCTCTTATAAAAGAAACTGCTGAGGAATGTGTTACCAGATTCTCAGCAACAAAATTAAGTTGTAAAGAGTGTTAAAGTAACCGAACAATTAAGGCACTGCGGTGAGATTCTTACAGAAGTGCTTGCAAAGAAGCACTTTTCACATGCCTGGCCCTTGATGTTCATGCACTGGGACTCCAGAACTACCATGATATTGTGAAAAATCCAACGGCTCTTGGAACTATCAAGAGAAAAATGGACAACCAAGTATGTAAGGATGCATGTGAATTTGCTGCAGATGCCAGGTTAATGTTTATGAATCGCTGAAGCAGTGACAATGGCAGGAGTGCTCCAGAGGGTTTCTGAAAGGAATTTTGTGGAGATCCCAGATGAACCTGTTGAGAGCATGCCTGTATGTAACATCAAAACAGACACCACAAAATCCCCTGGCAGGGAAGGCGGTGTGAAGTCTGAAGATGCATGAGGTCAGCGCCTTGCAAAATTCCAGGAGCAGCTTAGAGCTGTTCGTCAACAAGTACAGGTTCTGCCCCAAGTGCCTTTCCGGACGCTGAAGAAACGGAATGAGACGTCTGAAAGGGAAAAGGCTAATAGGCAGAGAAGAAAATCCAAGGGAAAAAGTGTAAGCAAATGAAATTAAAGGAAAAGCAATGAGCCAAAGAGAAAACAGCCAGTGTTGGCGCTGAAATCTAATGAAGATGATACTGAGCTATGAGCTATGGTGAGAAAAGACAGTTAAGTCTGGATATAAACAAACGCCCTGGAGATAAGCTTGGGAAAGTCGTTCATATCATACCATCAAGAGAGCCTTCACTGAGACCTTCCAACCCGGATGAGGTAGAGACAGGCTCTGAGACCCTGAAAACGACGCTGAGAAAACTGGAGAGCAGGTTGCTGTGTGTCTGAGAAAAAGACCACGAAAACCTCATGATAAGGAAATAATGATGTCCAAGAACTTCATTCCCAGGAAAAAACAGGAGTTGGAAAAGTGATTGCTGGGTGTCAATAATCAGTTAAATTCCAGAAAATGTGAACCCAAATCTGAGAAAGCTCCATCCTCAGAGTCTGAAGGCAGCAGGGTGAGTCAGTGCGTCAGACACAGTGGTGCCCAATCAGGCCGCGTCCCTTAACTGCACCTCTGGTCCTGGGGAAATTTTTTCTTGTAATATTGAGACATATCTGAAGAAATGTTTGTTATGTACCCAGAACATATGGCTTGGATGCCACACTTATTATTTAATTGCATGTTGATGATCTCACTATTTTCCTTAAGAGATACTGTGTAAAACGAAACTTCATGCCATATGTACATGACTTACTGGCTTGTAATCCTATATAATAAAAGCCTAATATGCTAAGTGCCCGGTCGACCGGCATTTTCTATTGTTTTAGAATTTGTCCACTCCTGGGATTTCAAAGAGTATTCATTCAGGATAGATTTATTTAAAAATCTTTGTAGAATATGTGGCTATTTTCTTCTTTTTCTTCAATTTGATGTTTTATTTATATATTTTATGTTCATCAATCTTGTCAGAGTAGGCCTACCTTATTAAACTTTTCAAAGAACAAGTTGTAAGTTTTCTTCACCTCCACGTTTTAATCCCTTTCAGTGATTCTCCACCTTCCTCATGCCGCGACCCTTTAATACAGTCCCTCATGTTGTGGTGACCCCCAACCATAAAATTATTTTCGTTGCTACTTCATAACTGTAATTTTGCTACTGTTATGAATTGTAATGTAAATATCTGATATGCAGGATGTATTTAGGCGACCCCTGTGAAAAGGTCGTTTGACCCCAAAGGTGTCGCAACCCACAGGTTGAGAACCGCTGCTTTAGTTGATTTTAGGCCCTCACCATTATTATTTCTCTCTCTTCTATTTATTCAGACTTGTTCTGTTGCTCACTTTCCATCTTCTTAAATTAAGTGCTTAGCTCATTTATTTATATTCTTTTATGTTTCTGACGAATGTATTTAAAGTTGTTAATTTTCCCTCTAAATATTAGCTCTGCCTCATAATTTTTTATATGTAATGTTTATACTATCATGATATATTATTATATACTTAATTATTTATATATAATATATCAATAACTATTATTTTGTTTCAAAACATGCTATTTTAGCTTCAGTTCTATACATTCTCAATTTTATTGCATTATGTTTGGAGAATTTATTTCGTATCATATTAATTCTTTGGAATTTATTTAAGCTTCTTTATTTCCTCATACAAGGTCTACTTTTGTAAATGGTCTCTGTGTATTAAAAAATGTATATGATTTGTTTTTATTTACAGAGTGTTTTATATATGTGTGTACACATGTATATTTATAAATAATGTATTTTATTAAATACTCATAATACATTTATAAGTTGAAAACATTTTAAACATTTAAATAGATATTTTCTATATTTGAAAATAGTATTTATTTTAAGATATAGTTTATTATATACTAGAGGCCCAGTGCATGAAATTCGTGCTGGGGCGGGGAGGGATCCCTTAGCCGGCCCGCACCCTCTCCAATCTGGGACCTCTTGCAATCCGGGACCGCTGGCTCCTAACCGCTCACCTGTCTGCCTGCCTGATCGCCGCTAACCTCTTTGCCTGCCTGCCTGATCCCCCTAACTGCCCTCCCCTGCCGGCCTGATCGGCCCTAACTGCCTCTGCCTCTGGCTCCGGCACTGTGGCTTTGTCAGGAAGGATGTCCAGATGGATGTCCAGATGGATATCCAGAAGATGTCTGGTCTAATTAGCATATTACCCTTTTATAAGTATAGATTATAAATATATGTTATAATAAATATAACATTTGCAAGTATTATATAAATATGTATGATACCTGAAATTTATTAATCTTCTGGTTTAGAACTTCAGTTCCTGTTTATTTTTTGCTTCAGTGATCTATATACTCTTTTGAGAGGGATGTGACTCTTCAACTACAATTATTTACTTTTCCTTGCAGTTCTGAGAGTGCAGCTTGGTATATTTTATGGCCATACATGTAGGTACATATATTTATGATGGATCTATTTCCTTATTGAGGTGTGCCTCTTATCAGTACTTATTATAATTCACCTGGCTTGGAGTTTGGAGAAGAAAGGAATTAGGGAGCAAATATCCATGGGCAGTTGGCCATCTATTTCCATCAGTGCTCCACTGCTTTTGCTGCGCCTTATGGCCCCCTGGCGCACCTGTGACCGGGGCTGCTGCAGCCTATTTCTGTGACGAAGGGGAGGCCATGACAGTCTCAAGGTGCATGACTGCAAGAGTCAAGAGCAGAAATCAAAAGTGTCCTCTCACCTGTTTCTTGCTATGGCTCCAGCCACTGTTTGCCCCAGACATGCCCACCATTCAACACACACCAACACAGCCTCCAGCTCCCACAGTGTTTTGGTTCCATTTGGTCTCATTCCAGAAATCCATGGCTACCCTTTCTATAGTTCCTCCAAAGTTCATGACCTGTGTCGTCCTCCCCATTTCTCTCTCCCCAACTTTGCATCTGAGCCCCTGGGGCTTGTCTGCAGCACCCTGGGCCTCAAACATCTTGGAAGAATCTTGGGTTTCCTCTTCATGATTCTGAGGCTGCATGAGCTACCTGGCCATTCCTTCAGGACCCTCCCTCCTGGTGAGACTCCTGACCTACCTGAGTTCAGATCCATTGAGGGACGATGGACCAGAGGTCCCCTCTGGAGAAGTGATCAGAACTGAGAAGGACATAAAAAAAAAACAACAATGGCTGCTCAGGAGACCAGAATACAGCATGGGATTAACCTCCAAACCCCTGGAAGGACATATAGAGGAGACAGCACCTTAGGGCCCGGTAGGCCAGGGGTAACTGGGGCTCGGGATCATTACAACCAACTGAAGCCAGGCTGGCACTGGCCCAAAGAGAGGAGTTTCTCCCTGAGCTGGTGGTAAGCAAGGGGCGGAGCTGGGACATGCAGGTACAGGGTCTTTTAGGATAGACTTGCCTTTTGGGACACCCCGCCCATCCACGGCTGCCTTCCTGGTCAGATCACATGGGGCACATTTTCCTCCCTGGGTCTTAAGCCCTGAATCCAGCTTCCCACCAGCCCAGGCCCAGGGGCTCAGCCCCCAGCAGCAGGCCTCCATGGTGCCCCTTCCCTGAGTCTGAGCTTCCCAGGCTACCTGGCCACCCATGTCCTCTCCTTGCACTGAGACCTTTGACCTACCTGTCCTTTCCAAGGGCCAGGTGGTGGTTCCCATCAGAGAAGGGGTCGGGGCTAAAGAGAAAAGAAAGTAGGCAATGACTTTCCGGGGCCAGAAGACAGAATGGGGCCTGGTTCCAAAGCTGTGAGAGGAAGTAGACGACCCAGAGATGGTCCCTCCGGGTCCCTTAGGCCAGGGGTGACTTGTGACTAAGGTCTGTACACCAGAGGTGTTGGTGTGTGTGTGTAAGAAAAAGAGAGTCCTAGAGAGACTCCTGGCCAGTGAGTACTAAGCATCTGTTCCCACCAGTGGGAGCCGGAATGGGCAGAAAGGAACAAAGGCGACAGCCCTTCTCCGGAGACAGGGGGCTCAACCCCCTTGGACATCTGGAGCGGTGTTTCGCCCAGGCCCTGGGAGGGAGGGGCCATTTCCTCAAGAACGGAGCTTACCTGGAGACACCAGCAGGCTGATGTTTCTGAGAACAGTGACGGTGTTTTCAGAAGAGTTGTAGGGTCCACACCAGTAGAACCCGGAGTCCTTCTCAGTCAGCGGAGCCATGCTGATGTTGAAGAAACCAGCATCTGGCACGTCCCAGATCGTGTGTCGAGAATCCTGAGTTACTGCTGTTCGGGGCTCAGAGCTGGTGACTAACCTGGTACAGCGATTTGGAGATGTCTGCCGACACCAGGTTTTCTGCCTGTAGGGTCCTCCCGCGGAAGAGTACTGGCATCGCACGGAGAGTGTCTGCCCCGCCACGGCATGGAGCTCCTCAGGCACAACCTGCTGTCCCTGGGAACCTGGAGAACAAGCCCTCCTGTCAGGGCCCTGGCTGGACCCAGCCATTCCCGTCACAGGGTGTGGAAGGAGAGAAGGACCAACTTCTGATGCCCACACCCAGAAAATGGTCCCCAAAGCCAGCCCCCTGGTCACAGAGCCACCCTGCTCCCTGTCTCCGCTCTCTCCTTTACTTCCTGCATCTCACCTGAGACCAGGAACACCAGCAGGACAGGTGGCAGAAGGAGGCATGAGGCTCCCCAGGCCATGCCACCCCCAACCTGCTTCTGACGGTGGCGGACAGAAGGAAAGGGAACCAGACGCTGGACCTAATTCTGCCCCAGCGTCCCAGCGGCTCTGAAATGGGAGAATTGAGAAAGCCCAACACCTTGACTGGGGAAGTGGTTGGCCCGAGAGGCAGGCTCTGTGGGCGAGGGGAGGGAGGAGCAGCCAGGCCTGGGTGGGGGGCCACCAGCTGAGGGTCTGTCTCTGGCCTGAAGACCTCAGCTCTGATTCAGTTGCTTCTTTTTGCCTAACTTCTCCCCATCTTTACCGCGCCACACTGTCCACCTAGCACACTCCTTCGTTGTTGCTGGTGGAACCTCTGCGAATGTCCAAGAAGAAACCATGGTGCAAAAGAAGCTGTTCCTCTTTTCTGTCTCCCTGTGCAGCACATAAATGGTTGGGGGCCCTTGGTGCCTGACCGCTGTCCTGAATCCCTCTGGTTCCCAGGGTAAGACAGGGACCCCCCTCCCAGGCAAGGTAGGTCAGTAATGTGCTTTTACTCTAGGAGGTTGGGGAGGGCAGGGTTCAATTCCAGGGACTGTAAGGATGGTCCCTGGGAAAGGTGGGGTCCAGGGGAGGTGGGAGGGAGGAAAGGGAACCTTGAATGGGGATTCTCAGAGGGGAGGGCAGGAAGCAGCGGGTCAGTTGGGTTGTGGGAGGAGGAGGCAGGGAAGGGGGCTCAACGTCATGTTCATATCTTCAGTTCTCACTCCCTAATGGTGCTCAATCAATTGGTGTTGATTAAAGGCATTTGTGAGTGGGGGAAAAGAGGAAACATCTTTTTGTTTTAATAATGTGTGTGTCGCCGAAACCGGTTTGGCTCAGTGGATAGAGCGTCGGCCTGCGGACTCAAAGGTCCCAGGTTCGATTCCGGTCAAGGGCACGTACCTGGGTTGCTGGCACATCCCCAGTAGGAGATGTGCAGGAGGCAGCTGATCGATGTTTCTCTCTCATCGATGTTTCTAACTCTCTATCTCTCTCCCTTCCTCTCTGTAAAAAATCAATAAAATATATTTAAAAAAAAATAATGTGTGTGTAGCCCTCACTGGTTTGGCTCAGTGGATAGAGCGTCGGCCTGCGGACTGAAGGGTCCCAGGTTCGATTCTAGTCAAGGGCATGTAGCTTTGTTATGGGCACATCCCCAGTAGGAGGTGTGCAGGAGGCAGCTGATCGAGGTTTCGCTCTCATGGATGTTTCTAACTCTTTATCCCTCTCCCTTTCTCTCTGTAAAAAATCAATAAAACATATTTTAAAAAAATAAAAAATACACAGCCGTTTCTTAAAAGATAATAATAATAATGTGTGTGTAAAAATGTATAGAGGGGAAAAAAATGGCCAAATTGGAACAGCCTGAACAACAAAATAAAGTGGCTTTGAATTATAACCCAAAATATAAAGTAAATACTCATGAGTTTGTACGAATATAAGTAAATGATTGAATAAATAAGTGGGGAGAATAGACAAATCTCCCATGCAAAAGAATCCCAATAATTTATGTTGACACTCGGCCCTTAAAGAGGGGCAGCGTAACTCCCCCTCCCTTAAGTATGGGCTGTCCTTAGTGACTTCCCTCCAAAGAACACGGAGTGGAAGTGGGGTAAGAGTAGCTCACAGTGGAAAAACCTGGCACCAGTTCAGCCTGGTGATCAAGGGTAAGACCAACAGTGATCATTGTGTTGATAGCATGTACCCCTGCTAGGATGTGATGAGAATGGCACTTTACTCTTTGATCTTCCTCCCCCAAGCCCCTAAGCCTAAGAGAAAAAACATCAAACAAATGAGGTGCATTACAAAATACCTAACCAGTTCTCCTCAGAACTGTCAAAGTCATCAAAAATAAGGAAATCCGCCCAGCTGGTGTGGCTTGGTGGCTGAGCCTCAAACCAGGAACCAGGGGGTCAAGGTTCGATTCCTGGTCAGGGCACCTGCATGGGTTGTGGGCTCGATCCCCAGTAGGGGGCGTGCAGGAGGCAGCCGATCAATGATTCTCTGTCATCATTGATGTTTCTATCCCTCTCCCTTCCTCTCTCTGAAAATAAATAAATAAATAAATAAATAACTAAATAAATAAATAAGTAAATAAATAAATAAAAGGGAAATTCTGAGAAGCTGGGATAGCCGAGGCGGTCCTAAAGAGAGATGACGACCAAATGTCACCAGGTATCCTGGATGGGATTCTGGGACAGAAAAAGGACATTAGGTAAAAGTTAAGGAAATCTGAATGAGGTATATGTCATGATTGATTGATTGATTGATTGATTGTGACAATATGCCGTGTTCATGTAAGATATTACTAAGAGTGGAAACTGGGTATCTGGAAACTCCCTTTAATAACCTCGTTACTTTTCTGAAATCTAAACCTATTCTAAAATTTTTAAAAATGTAGACAGACTATTTGTACAAAACCTGTTTGTAAATAGTCGATAACTAACAACAAAAAAAGGAAGTATTGTATAAGAATGTAGTTTGGTTGGGCATAAAGAATACTGATCGCAGCCCTGGCCAGTTTGGCTCAATGGTTGGAGCATCGGCCTGCCTACCTAAGGGTCACAGGTTCGATTCCCGGTCAAAGGCCCATACCTCGGTTACAGGTTCCCCAGCCCTGGTCTGCGCATGCAGGAGGCAACCGGTGTTTCCCTCTCTCTATCTCTCCCCTCCTCTCCCTCTCTCCCACTCCCTCTAGAAATCAATGAAAAAAAAAATCCTTGGGTGAAGATTAAAAACAAAACAATAAAAGAACCTGATTGCAGCCGTGTAAGTGCCTCGTTAGCGAAGGCCCGCTTGCTGCGCTGCACACAGACTACAGGGGTATCCCTGCGGGTGTGGGATTCAGCCGCCGGCTTCCCAGCTGCTTGGAACCTCGCTCTCCTTCCGCGTGATCAGTCTTCAGAGCATCCTGTTCGGGAGGGATTGCTTCACCTCCCTAAATGAACGGACACTCCCCTCTGCTCGGGACCCCATCTGTCCCTGAACCTCCCTGCCCTGGTCCTGCCCTACACCTGGGCCCTGGGAGCCCCAGGGAGGAGGGTGGCCACAGGAGACAGGAGGTGGGGAGCTGGAGTTTCTGAGGCCAATGACCAGAAGGTCTGGAGCCCAAGCTGTCACTAGGCACCAGGACGCTGCTGGGTTAGAGCGGGAATGGGGAGGGTCTGCAGCTGCTGCCTGTCAGTGACCCTGTGTCCTGGCCATGGAGCTCAGGCGAGTGCTCCGCTACCCTGACCTACCCGGACGTCTTGGCTCCGTCAGAGGCCCCGGCCTGAGTCCAGACCCCTCCATCTGTACCCACCCAATGAGTCCCCACATGGCTCCACCCCTGACTGCCATTGGGGTTCTGCCTCAGACTGTGCTGGAGCGTGTCCCTTCCCCAGCCCCTGAAATGCATCCAGGGTCCGCTCCCCAGTGAGTCCCACGGTGTGGAGCCACAAGGGGGCTCCTCTAGAAGCTGGTGCAGAGGACTGGCGCCTGCAGCCACCCCCCACTCCACCTTCCCCGGCACAACCCCCACCACCACCCCGTCATGGGTGCGCAGCGCCTGGCTGCACTCTAAGGCCCTGATCTGGCGCTGTTTTGTCACTGCCCTATTGTGGACCCTCTGTTGCTCTCCAGATAGACTGTGAGAGCCGG
>NW_005871762.1:236469-242395 GCF_000147115.1 Myotis lucifugus | reverse complement strand
GCCGGGCCGGCTGTCTCATTCAGTGTGTGAGCCCCGCCTTGTCACCCTATAGGGTGTGAGCCCTGCCTTGTCTACCCTACACCCAGCAGCGCTGTCTGCACATGCTCCTTGGTCTGATGGGGAGGGGGCCCAGAGTGCATCTCCAGCTCTAGCATTTCTCCTTGTGGAGGCTGAGCTGCATTGAAGACCGGGGCCTTGTCCTGGGTTTCACAGAGATGTCATAGCTGAGGTGAGCATTTGAATTCTGCCTTCAACACACCTCCAGGCTTTGCCCACTGCGGAGCAGCTCCCAGCCACCCCAGCTCCCTCATCCATCCCTATGGGTGGAACTTGCCCTTGCTGAGGCACAAGGACAAGGCGGCAGCAGAGGAGACTCCAGAAAAAAAGGCAAAAGGACTGAGGCACCAAAATAACTGAGCCCTTTCTTTTTTATTCTTCTTCTTCTTTTTTAAAATATATTTTTATTGATTTCAGAGAGGAAGGGAGAGGGAGAGAGAGAGAAACATCAATGATGAGAGAGAATCATTGATCAGCTGCCTCCTGCACGCCTCCTACTGGGAATCAAGCCCGCAAACCGTGCATGTACCCTGATCAGGAATCAAACGGTGACATCCAGGTTCATAGGCTGACCACTAAGCCACACCGGCCGGGCATGGGCCCTTTCTTTGAGAAAGGAATATTTAAAAATCAGAAGTGTGATTCTCTCTTTAAGAGGAAAACCTGCTTTAAATAAATGGGAACTATAAGTCAAACTACCCAGGTGTAAAAGTACCGTGTGCTCTAAAAAGTTTTCATCGGCGTTGAGAATCTAAGTTTATAACAGGAACTGAAAGCTTTGCCAGCTGACCAGATAATGCATGAGAATATATATCTCTGCACATTGGCTAAAGGACAATATTTAAAATAGGACTGTCGAACACTGGCTTCCCAACACGACCTGTTGCTAGGAGAAAGCTCTGTTTCTGATATTTGGGAAGCCAGCGTTAGACAATGTAGGTAAGCCCATCCATGTTCCCTTTACGACTTATGTTCTGGGATGTTTTTAAAGTGTCCTTCCCAATCTGAAGCACAATCATGTTTTGAATATTGTACTTTTGACAATGGACAAAGATGCAGTTTTGACATCCACAACCACAACACAGAAATCTGCGCCCTCGGAGAGGGCGGGGTTTTGTGAAAGTTCACCTGTCATCCAGAGCTGCGTCATCTGATAGGTTAGCCATTAAGCACGTGCCTATTACATTAGAGTTTATTAAAACCCCCTGAGAAAGATTCAGGTCCTCGGTCGCACTGGCCACGTGCCAGACGTTCACGGCCTCCCGTGGCGGGTGGCTGCTGTGTTGGACAGGACAATGCAGGACATTTCCATCAAACCAGGAAGTTCTGTCTGAGGGCACTGCTTTCTAGCTTGTTGTTTCAACACAGCTGGTGGGCTAGCACAGCTTTCAGTTCCTTGTTATAAATTTAGCTTCTTAAGAATACCGATGACACCTTCTTATATGGAGTGAAGAAATGTTGAAATGAATTGCATGGGGAGACTCACCAGTGTGGGGTTTTCATCCCTCCCACAATAGAGGAAGAAAGACAGAATTTGTATGTCTATCAATTACCTATCATTCACAGAATCCTATGTAATAAAACCCTAATATGCAAATCTACTGAATGGTGGAATGACAGCCAGAACGACTGGTTGCTATGATGCACACTGCCCCCCCCCCCAACCCAAGAGGAAGGTGACCTACGGCAGCAATCAGGGGGTGGGGACGGCCAGTGGGCGGTGCCAGGCCGCAAGCCAAGGTGGGTGCCAGTGGGGCCCCTTGATCACCCTGCCCACTGGTATCCCCACAGATGGCCCTGATTGCTGACCAGGCCTAGGGACCTATATATGGGAACGTCTCTTAGATTTAAAAATTCAAACCTGGCAAGGCTACTCTAACACTGAAGAAACAGGATGATGCAGCGATGACATGCATGGACCCTGGCTGGCACATTTTGTGGTCAGCCCTGATTCAGACACTTATAACTATGTGACAAAGCCAATTACTTAACTTCTCTCTGCTTCAGTTTTCCACCCATAAGATGGGGAAAATGGCACTACTGCCTCAGAAGGATCATGTTATGTACTGCTTTTTATAATCAGGGCTAAAAAATGCAGCTGCCCATACAACAGCAAGATGCCTTTCACACCCATGAAAAGTATGGTCACTGGTGCATGCAGCATCCCGGATTGCAAGAGGGATGTCTGACTGCCGGTTTAGGCCTGACATTCCCCGAGGGGTCCTGGATTGAAAGAGGAACCCCCTACCTGCACAAATTTCATGCACTGGGCTTCTAGTTATAAAATAGCTCTCATTGAATAAGAATCAGAGAACCAGGAAGAATGTGCTAGAGACGATACAGTTTTCCATGGGAGTGCACATTTTTTATGGATAAGTGTGACTTTGAGAGTCATTCCCAGAAGCTCAGAGGGAAATGCGTATAAAATAAAGCACATGAATCACTTCTATGTGTTTTCAAGGACCCGCACAAATGTAAATACATGTATGGAAAGTAGAGTGAAAGGACATATGCATTCACTATATTAAGAGGATACCGATGGGGCATCGGGTAGGAAGTGCAGCCAGGGGATGGAGGTGGACAAAAATAAATTCCATAAAACCAGACCAACGGTGAAGTGCGTCCATGGGTGACTATGGGCAGGGACTAGGATGCTGATAGCGGGGAGGCCGTGCACCTGTGGGGACAGGCCCATATGGGAACTGTACTGTGTCCTTAATATTGGTGGGAACCTAAAAATGCTCTAAAAAATAGTCTATTTTTTTAAATGACCAGAAGATGAAACCTATATAATTTTATTTACCAAAGTCACCACAATAAATTTAATTTAAAAATAAAATGTTTTTTAAAATGACCAGGAGAGTGATGGGTTTGCCAGAGGTTTCACTGGAGGGCCAGAGATGCCCCAGCAGAGCGGGTCTGAACAGCAGCGAGGGAACAAGCACAAGGTTGATTTGGATCAGGGGTCCTCAAACTACGGCCCGCGGGCCACATGCAAATACAAATATTGTATTTGTTCCCGTCTTGTTTTTTTACTTCAAAATAAGATATGTGCAGTGTGCATAGGAATTTATTCATAGTTTTTTTTAAACTATAGTCCGGCCCTCCACCGGTCTGTGGGACAGTGAACTGCCCCCCCCCCCCCCCCGTTTAAAAAGTTTGAGGACCCCTGGTTTGGATGATCCTCTAGTCCCAGTTGTTGTATTTACTTTTTATAAAAGATAGTTTGCCATTTTCTTGGGCCACTGATTAGTTCAGTGACTCTCCTTCCTCCCAGCTCCCCACACTTTCCGCTCAGTACGTTTCTCTCAGTAACAAAGGGGCTGGGCAGAGACCTCACAAAAGAAGTTTCTGAAGCCTTTTACCTCCCTGAGAGATCAGTTTATTTGTTTGTTCGTTTGGGGAACAAGAGCGAATGTGATGTTTGCTAGGGGAGGAAGGCATGCCCGTCAGCTCCTGGAAGGGTGACTTTGCTGCTCCCCTGGGTTTGGCTCGCCTGAGGAGTGAGAGAAATAGACAGCACTTGCAAGTGATCCATCCATGCCAGTCCCGGCTTCAGCCTCCCTCCCTCCTCTGAAGAAAAGACTGGATTGCCAAGCAGCCAAAACCATGCTGGCCACTCCCACCCCCAGGTCTTCCTGTCCCTGTGAGCCCAGCCCAGCGCCATTCACAAGGTTCCCGGGGCTGGGCCTGCCTCCTGGGCAAAGAAGTGGGCAAACTCAGGGGGCAAGCTCTGGGGAACCTCTGAGCTCTTGTCTGCAGCTACCATCTGGGTCCCCTCATTGATTTCCACCCCAAGCCCGGCCTTGGCCCCCACTCACCTGAGGCCCTGGCTTTCCGGAGAAGGACAAACAGGACTGAGAACACCAGGCCCTTGTTCAGAACGAATCCGCAAGTCAGAACAATAGCCATCACCTGCGGCTCGGAAAGGGCCAGGGCAGGCGGCAGGCTCAGCTCCTTTTCTCCTTGGATGGTTGATGGGACTTGTGCGGTAACATTCGAGGCTTGTGTGAGGGCTTCAGAAGAGAAATAGACCCCAACTGCCCTCATTGCCCGCCTGCTCGACCCCAACTGCCCCCCCACCCCCGTTGGCCTGCAGTGTCACCTCCTCTGGGGAGTCCTGCAGGCAGGTCCATACTCCTGGCCTCACCTGGTCCCCTCCCTCCTCTGGGCCTCCATCCAACATGCCTCCATTATGCCACCCACCACCCTGCATCAGAACCTTTTATTTATATGTCTCAGGGTTCCATTCCCCTTCCAGGGCCTGGCCCCGTGCCCTGCATGCAGTGGGCAATGAGCCCAGGCTTGGGCCGAGAATGACTGAGAAGCTGATGTGTGTGCGCCAGGCCCCCGGCTGACCGAACAGCTGGACAGGCTCTGCAGCCGGGCGGGGGTCTCGAAGGTACTGTTTAACCCTTGACCATCACGGGGAAATGTAGGGGGGCTGTGCACCTCTGAAGCTTTCAGGAGGCATATGGGGGAGGGGCCCAGGGTTAGGAAGAGCCTCAAGCTTCCCACACTGAGGCTGAAGATCACTCATGTCTCAGAGGCGGGTGCAGGGGGGACCCAGGCCCTCTGAGCCCTCGGCCCCTGCAGCTCCCAGCCTCACCCCGAATCCCACATCTGCTCACTGTGTGTGTCCCCTGCCTGTCCCCATTCCCTGAGCCCTCACAGTGACCTGTGACCCGCCTCAAGCACAGCCCTTGGAGAGAAGGTTGGGATTAGGGTCAGGGCGAGGGGTGCCCGGAATAGACCCATAAGCCAGGTTTGCGCAAGCCTGAGGCAGCTTGGTGATGGGTATGAGTTAGCGGGGAGCCCTGTGAGCAACAACAAGTGTTCGGAGAAGTGTGTGCGCTGGGGAAGGGAGAACCGAACTAAGATGGCAGTCTGAGTTCTGGCGCTGGTGCTGCCTGTAACCAGCGGCGACCTCGGGAAGGGCCCGGGGTTCAGACACGGGGGCTGGGGGACCTGACTAGGTCCTTTCCAGCATCAGCTTCCTGTGGTTCAGGGACCCTGAGAAGCACACACAGAGGGAAGGACTCACCTGGAGAGACCGTCAGATGGATGCCTCTGGGAATGTCGAACGGGGAAGATTCAGAGGGTCCACAAAAATACAAGCCGGAGTCCTTCTCTGCCAGCGCAGACATGGTGACGGTGAAGTACCCCTGTCTGGGGTAATCCCTGATGACATATCGTGGGTTTCCGGGCTCCAGGCTGAGCCTGGGATGGGTGACTAATAAGGTACAAGTTCCTGATGATGTTATTCTGCACCAGGTTTTCCTCTGGAAACCATTCAGGATTCCATATTCACACCTTACAGAGACATCCTCCCCTTCCAGTTTCCGCAGAGTCTCTGGCTGCTGTTCCCAGGAGCCTGAGAATAAACCCTCAGGTCAGGGAGCCCCCTGCCTGCCTCAGAGCTGAGAGGGGTCTCCTCCTCAGGAAGTTCTCTCTGCTCCACTCAGTGCCCCCCCCCCGCACCCCCTCCCGCCTCTCCCGCCTTGCCCCTCCTCCCCACTCCCCTCACACCACCTCACTAGCATCCCTCCTCCTCTTCCCCTTGCCTCTGCCCTCACCTGCAGCCAGGAGCACCAGGAGGACAAGGGGCAGCAGGTGCGGGGCCTCCCAGGCCATGGCCCTCTGTCTAAGCTGGGATGGCAGCGGCTGCCTGAGGAGAGGGTGCCAGAGCTGGCGGGGTCAGCAGCCTCCCAGCCTGTCTGGGAAGGAGAGGTGAGGAAGGCAAAGGCTGCAGGTGGGAGGGGGCAGGGAGAAGGGGGGCTGGGCCTATGCAGGACCCGCCCCTGTCCCCCTGCCTCTTGGCCTGGATGGAGGCTCTCTGGGCAAGCCTGCCCTCTGCTCCCTCCCCTGG
>NW_005871762.1:222731-236369 GCF_000147115.1 Myotis lucifugus | reverse complement strand
GACCACAATCCTTTGCGAACTGCCTGAGCCCTCAACCTTCGCCGATGCCTAGCCAATGGTTCAAGCTGCCTGAACGATCCCCATGCTGCATGCATGTCAGCTGGCCTCCCAGAGCACATCCTTGGGGAGTGGGATTCCACCGCTCACCTCTCCTTGTCAAATAGCCGTGCCTTCCCCCTGCCCGGGCCCACACCACCAAGACTGCCAGTCACCCAAGGGTTCCATGCCAGCTGTCCGATCATCCCACTCCACCCAGCTTGTTTAGTTTCCTAATTAAACTACACTGAGCCTGTGCCCCCCCCCCAAAAAAAAAGAAAGAAAAGAAAAGCAAGGCTGAGGGTGAGTGATGGAGGCAGGAGACCCTCTGGAGGCCACAGTGCTCAGAGGCCTCCTGCCCTGGCTGCTGGGAATTGGGGTGTCCTGTGGGGACTGGAGGGCAGGAGGAGGTGGAGAGTCATTTCCAGGGGAGGAGGTGCAGGGCAGGTCCCTGGCAAGAGTGGGAGAGCAAAACAGACCTGGGGGGTCAGGAGATGGGTGCGGGAGGAGGAGAGGAGAGGCAGAAAGGGGGTCTCTGCCTTCTGTGTCCCCAGCTTCCAGCCGCCACTATCATCACTCCTTAAGCCTTTGCTGAAAGACCATACTAACCAAGCGCTTTTAGAAAGTAATTTGTACTTTACATCCCTGTGACTACCAGGGCACCTCGCCAATAATATTGCAGTCACTGGGTGTGGTGCCAGCGGGCACTGACATGCTGGGGGATCACTTTGTAAAGTATGTGACTGTCCCCCTCTATGCTGTACACCTGAAAGCAACACAAAATCACACGGAATGCAAACTGGAACTGAAAAATTAAAATATAAAAGAAAAGAATCTGTTATTAGAGGATCTACAGGAAAACATTGTCACGGATGCTTATAGTCACTAGACAGACAACCAGTTCAGAGAGCCCTGCACATGCCCAGTGTGGACAGCTGGGCTGGCAGGGGCAGACTCCAGAGGCAGAGACTGGCCTTTGGTGAGGGAGGGGACACAGTGCTGGGACCAGGCATGGACGGGAGCAGCACTCGGGCACCAGGGAGCTCTGGCTGCCCTCTGAGGACAGGCTGCCCCTCAGGACCTTGGTTTCCTGCTTCCCATTCAGGGGGGTGGGCTGCCCTGGGAGGGGTCACTTGGGGGAGGGCGTTCCACCTTCCCTGCTCCCAGCACTGGGGCGAGTCCATCAGCCCTGCAGGAGGAGGGGGAGGCCGGCTGAATGCCCACTGACTGCCTGACACAGGGTGTGCAGCATTTGCAAGAGCTGGGAGCCTCGCCTTGCCTGCTGACTTCACAGTGGAAGGTGGCAGGCCCGCCTGCCGGCTCCTCAGTTCAATCATTGGAATGGGCCAGGGGTGTCGGGACTCCGTGTCCATCCTTCCCCTGGCCACCACAGGTCACCCCCGCAGGGTACCCCGTCTCAGCCCCTTGCTCAGGAAGCTCAGTTCTCACCGCCTGAGGCAGCCTCTGCCTTGGGCTGCCTGACACCCGGCCCTGCCTGCACCCCTGCCCTGAGTCTGCTGGGACCTGGTCCCCTGGAGCTTGGGGACAAGGGTGGGAGAGGCAGATGGGAATGAGATGCTGGGACCTGGGGGAGCATGTCCCAGAGGCCTGGAGCTCCAATGAGGCCACCAGGCCCCTGGCAGCCAAGGACCCAGGGCCGGGTGTGAACCTCCAAGTCTAGGAGCTGTGTCCTTCCTTGCCATGTGGTTGTGTGGGAGCAGGGTCTACAGATGGGTAGCGTGCACGGGTTGGCCTGGTCCAGGAGCCCCTGATCCTGGGTGCCAGAAGCCGGTCCATCCTTGCTGCTTGACACAGTCGCTGCAGGGAAGAAACATCTGCACAGCATGTGTTTCAAGGGATCTGGTGTATTTGGCATACTGTTCTTAATATGTTTGCTCCCCTTCTTAAGGCTTTGTGTTCTAACCAGGGTCACCTCTCCGAGAAAGGTTGTTTCCCCAGGTGGGGATTTTTCCATGGAGTTAGGGATTAACAGGACTAAGGAAGGGAATAAATCAGCAAAACCCCTTAACTATGTACCAGGAGGGTAGTTAATCACCTTAACTATGAACAATCAGGCTTAAGCTACATAATCTTTACTGAGGATAATCTCCTTCAGTTACTTCCTTGTAGCTTAACAGAACAGTAGAGTAGTGACCTTGGAATGGAGATAACAAATGCCCTAACCTTTGGAATAGAATAGATAGGATTAAAATCAAATGGTATAAATACAGATGTAACAGGAGAATAAAAGAGAGAACCTGGTGGGAGAACCTGGCTGGAGAACCTGGCTATGCTGATCAACTGAACGCTGCCTTCGTGTCATTCCTTCTTGGCCGACTCTGTCCACACCTTTGGGAACCCCTGGACCTGCTGGGGCTGGACCCCAACAACTGGGCAAGCAGGGTCGGTGGCCAACCTGCCTGACAGTAGGGCACACCCTGGCCTCTGCTTCCATCCTGCACCCGCCACCTGGGGACCATGTCCCCCTCTGCCCTCCCTTTCCCTTTACAATCGAAGACAAAACAGAGAAGTGGGGGCCAGCAGTCTTTGAAAACATAGAATATGACACACAGTATTATAACTTGAAAAGAACTTGAGGTACAGCAACCACAACGCAGGTGCTCAGTTGCATAAAATTTGTGTTGTTTCGTTTTATTCTGAAAAGTCTTGAGGTAGGAATGAGTGTCCCCTTCACAGGAGAGGAAAAGTGAGGCCCGGGAGGGTTAGTGAGTTGCACAGGGTCACACGGGACAGCCTGCCCTCCAAGGAGACAGGGCAGTCTGGCTGCTGTCAGGGTCCATGGAGGGGAGCTGCTGGGAACACGTTTTCCCCAGGGGAGTTCAACTCCCTCCAAGTTGTATAGCAGGTGGTAGCCACACCTTCCTGGTGAAGAGGACAGATGTCAGTGTGTGTGTGTGTGTGTGTGTGTGTGTGTGTGAGCACCAGGCCAGCCAGTT
The DNA here is from genome assembly GCF_000147115.1 of Myotis lucifugus. NCBI lineage: Eukaryota > Metazoa > Chordata > Mammalia > Chiroptera > Vespertilionidae > Myotis > Myotis lucifugus. The sequence goes on along the minus strand of NW_005871762.1, from coordinate 233,376 downwards.
CAAGTTGAGTCTCGCCTCTGGCGCCCACTCCTGGACACAGGGAAGAGGTGCCTCCTCCCGATGGTCCCATAGGATTACCCCAGTCCCCCTTCTCTCCCATATCCATCTTGGAGTGGCCCCACTAAGGCCCTGGCTGTGTTGGTCTCCTGACCATGACCTTTGCTCTCCCGCCTGGGAGGTCCGTGTCCCAGAGCCAAGTAGAGAGGCCACATCTAGACCCACGCAGGCCAACTCCTGGGCTGCATCTGGCCCATTGGTCTCGCTCCCCCCCCTCCCCACTCAGACAGTCCTGGCTGTGGGAGCCCTGATCTGGCTCCCTGTGTCACAGTGGCTCCTCTCTCCCCAGGGAGGGACACCTGGGAAGGGGGCTGTGCGGGATGGTAATCCCCCCTCACTGAGCTGTGGCCCCCCATTCAGGGGACTCTGAAGAGCCATCAGTTCCCTCCAAGGCAGTGATTCTCAACCTGTGGGTCGTGACCCCTTTGGCAGTAGAACGACCGTTTCACAGGGGTTGCCTAAGATCATCCTGCATATCAGATATTTTCATTATGAATCATAACAGTAGCAACATTACAGTTATGAAGTAGCAACGAAAATAATTTTATGGTTGGTTCACAACATGAGGAACTGCATTTATAGGGCCAGAAGGTTGAGAACCACTGCTCTAAGGGCTCAGACATGGAGCCCAGGTAGGATGGGGGAGACAGTCCTGAGTTCAGCCTCTGCACCCCAGTCTGGGGTCAGGCTGGTCCTGCTGCTGAGGGGGCTCTCAGCTGCCCCTCACACCTGTCCTAGGAGGGGCTGGCCGGCAGGTGGCAGAAGTAAGAGGGTGGGCTCTGCTGGCTCCCAGGACTTGAGGGACCAGCAGCCTGGCCAGGGCACATGGGAGGTCAGTACATGGCTGCAGGGCCGGGCTGGACATCTCAGGGACCCCTGCTGCCGATGCCTCTGGTACCCTCAGCTCTTAGTCACTTTCTCCTCCTCCGCCAGGGCGGCCGCTGGGACCCTGCTGCTTCTGGGACTTTCTTCCCCACGTTCATGGGGAAGATGGAGGGGAGCAGAGGGTCCTGGTTGGGAGAGGGCAGCTGTCCATCTCGCCCCATTCCCCTCAGCTTGACGACTTCTTAAGAATACACATGAAAACTTCTTATATGGAGTAAAGAAATGTTGAAATGAATTGCATGGGGAGACTCACCAGTGTGGGGTTTTTGTCCCTCCCACAATAGAGGAAGAAAGACAGAATTTGTATGTCTATCAATTACCTATGATTTGCAGAATCCTGTATAATAAAACCCGAATATGCAAATAAACCAACCAGTTTAACGACGGGCAGAATGACTGGTTGCTATGATGCGCACTGTCCCCTGAGAGGGAGGTGACCTGCGGCAGCAATCAGGGAGCTGGGCTGGCCAGTGGGCAGCCCAGGCCACCAGCCTGGGTGGGTGCCAGTGGGCGGCCTCCCCATCACACCACTCATGGGTCACTGCACAGATTGCCCTGATTGCTGACCAGGCCTAGGGACCCTACCCTCTATATTGGGAACTGTTTCTTAGATCTAAAAATTCAAACCTGGCAAGGCTACTCTAACACTGAAGAAACAGGATGATGCAGCGATGACATGCATGGACTCTGGCTTGCACATTTTGTGGTCAGCCCTGATTCTGACACTTATAACTGTGTGACAAAGCCAATTACTTAACTTCTCTCTGCTCCAGTTTTCCACCCATAAGATGGGGAAAATGGCACTACTGCCTCAGAAGGATCATGTTATGTACTGCTTTTTATAATCAGGGCAAATAATTTTGCTGACCATACAACAGCATGATGCCTTTCACCTGTATGAAAAGTATGATCACAGGTGCATGCAACATCCCGGATTGCAAGAGGGATGTCTGACTGCCAGTTTAGGCCTGACATCCCCCATGGGGTCCCAGATTGATAGAGGAGCAGGTCGGGCTGAGGGACCCCTTGCCTCCCGTGTGTGAATTTCACGCACTGGGCCTCTGGTTATAAAATAGTTGTCATTGAATCAGAATCAAAGAACCAGGAAGAATGTGCTAGAGACGATACAGTTTTCCATGGGAGTGCACATTTTTTTATGGAAAAGTGTGGCTTTGAGAGTCATTCCCAGAAGCTCAGAGGGAAATACCTATAAAATAAAGCACATGAATCACTTCTATGTGTTATCAAGGACCCGCACAAATGTAAATACATGTATGGAAAGTAGATTGAAAGGACATATGCATTAAATATATTAAGATTATACCGATAGGGCATCGGGTAGGAAGTGCAGCGAGGGGATGGAGGTGGAAAAAAATAAATTCCATAAAACCAGACCAACGGTGAAGTGCGTCCTTGGGTGACTGTGTGCTTGGACTAGGATGCTGATAGCGGGGAGGCTGTGCACGTGTGGGGACAGGGCCATATGGGAACTGTACTGTGTCTTTAATTTTGCTGGGAACCTAAAACTGTTCTAAAAATAGTCTATTTTTTTAAATGACCCAGAAAATGAAACCTATATAATTTTATTTACCAAAGTCACCACAATAAATTTAATTTAAAAATAAAATGTTTTTTAAAATGACCAGGAGAGTGATGGGTTTGCCAGAGGCTTCACCGGAGGGCCAGAGACGCCCCAGCAGAGCGGGTCTGAACAGCAGCAAGGGAACAACCACAGGTTCATTTGGATGGTTCGTTGAGTCCCAGTTGTTGAATTTAATTTTTATAAAAGCCTAGAGACGTGGTGCATGAAATTCATGCATAGGGGGGGGTTAGGGGGGGAGTCATTCAGCCTGACCTGCACCCTCTCTCAATCCAGGACATCTCTCTCACAATCCGGAACCGCTGGCTCCTAAACGCTTGCCTGCCTGCCTGCCTGCCTGCCTGATCATCACTAACCACTCTGCCTGCCTGTCTGATCACCCCTAACCACTCTGCCTGCCTGTCTGATCACCCCTAACCACTCGCCTGCCTGTCTGATCACCACTAACCACTCTGCCTGCCTGCCTGCCTGATCACCCCTAACTGCCTCTGCCTCGGCCCCCGCCACCATGGCTTCATCCAGAAGGATGTCTGGAATGACGTCCAGAAGGTTGTAAGGCTTTCCCGTCTAATTAGCATATTATGCTTTATTTTTTTATAAAAGATAGTTTGCCATTTTCTTGGGCCTCTGATTAGTTCAGTGGGTCTCCTTCCTCCCAGCTCCCCCACTTTCCGCTCAGTACGTTTCTCTCAATAAGAAAGGGGCTGGGCAGAGACCTCACAAAAGAAGTTTTTGAAGCCTTTTACTTCCCTGAGAGATCAGTTTATTTGTTAGCTCCTTTGGGGAACAAGAGCGAATGTGATGTTTGCTAGGGGAGGAAGGCATGCCCGTCAGCTCCTGGAAGGGTGACTTTGCTGCTCCCCTGGGTTTGGCTCGCCTGAGGAGTGAGAGAAATAGACAGCACTTGCAAGTGATCCATCCATGCCAGTCCCGGCTTCACCTCCCTCCCTCCTCTGAAGAAAAGACTGGATTGCCCAGCAGCCAAAACCATGCTGGCCACTCCCACCCCCAGGTCTTCCTGTTTCTGTGAGCCCAGCCCAGCGCCATTCACAGGGTTCCCGGGGCTGGGCCTGCCTCCTGGACAAAGAAGGGGGGAAAGTCAGGGGGGCAACCTCTGGGGAACCCCTGGGACAGGGCCCCTCTGAGCTCTTGTCTGCAGCTACCATCTGGGTCCCCTCATTCATTTCCACCCCACGCCCGGCTTCGGCCCCCACTCACCTGAGGCCCTGGCTTTCCAGAGAAGGACAAACAGGACTGAGAACACCAGGCCCTTGTTCAGGACGAATCCGCAAGTCAGAACAATAGCCATCACCTGCACCTTGGAAAGGGCCAGGGCAGGCGGCAGGCTCAGCTCATTTCCTCAGTGGATGGTTGGTGGGACTTGTGCTGCTTTGAGGCAGTAACATTCGAGGCTTGCATGAGGGCTTCAGAAGAGAAATAGACCCCAACTGCCCCCCACCCCCGTTGGCCTGTAGGGTCACCTCCTCTGGGGAGTCCTGCAGGCAAGTCCATACTCCTGGCCTCACCAGCAACCTGGCCCCCTCCCTCCTCTGGGCCTCCATCCAACATGCCTCCATTATGCCACCCACCACCCTGCATCAGAACCTTTTATTTATATGTCTCAGGGTTCCATTCCCCTTCCAGGGCCTGGCCCCGTGCCCTGCATGCAGTTGGCAATGAGCCCAGGCTTGGGCAGAGAATAATCGAGCAGCTGATGTGTGTGCACCAGGCCCCCAGCTGACCGAACAGCTGGACAGGCTCAGCAGCCGGGCGGGGGTCTTCGAAGGTACTGTTTAACCCTTGACCATCACGGGGAAATGTAGGGGGGCTGTGCACCTCTGAAGCTTTCAGGAGGCATATGGGGGAGGGGCGCAGGGTTAGGAGGAGCCTCAAGCTTCCCAAGCTGAGGCTGAAGATCACTCATGTATCAGAGGCGGGTGCAGGGTGGGACCCAGGCCCTCTGAGCCCTCGGCCCCTGCAGCTCCCAGCCTCACCCCGAATCCCACGTCTGCTCACTGTGTGTGTCCCCTGCCTGTCCCCATTCCCTGAGCCCACACAGTGACCTGTGACCCGCCTCAAGCACAGCCCTTGGAGAGAAGGTTGAGATTGGGGTCAGGGGGAGGGGTGCCCGGAATGGACCCATAAGCCTGGCTTGCTCAAGCCTGAGGCAGCTTGGTGATCGGTAGGAGTCAGCGGGGAGCCCTGTGTGCAACAACAAGTGTTCGGAGACCTGTGTGCGCTGGGGAAGGGAGAAGCCACCGGAACCAGCAGTCTGAGTTCTGGCGCTGGTGCTGCCTGTAACCAGCGGCGACCTCGGGAAGGGCCCGGGGTTCAGCCACGGGGGCTGGGGGACCTGATTAGGTCCTTTCCAGCATCAGCTTCCTGTGGTTCAGGGACCCTGAGAAGCACACACAGAGGGAAGGACTCACCCGGAGAGACCGGCAGACGGATGGCTCTGAGAATGTCAATCTGGGGATATTCATAGAGTCCACACCAATACAAGCCCGAGTCCTTCTCTGCCAGCGCAGTCATGGTGACGGTGAAGTACCCCTGTCCGGGGTCATCCCTGATGACGAATCTCGGGTCTCCAGGCTCCTGGTCAAGCCTGGGATGGGTGACTAATGGGGTACAAGTTTGTGCTGATGTGACTCTGCACCTGGTTTTCGTCCTTAAACCACTCTGGACTCGACAATCACAACTTACAGAGACATCCTCCCCTTCCAGTTTCCGCAGCACCTCTGGCTGCTGTTCCCAGGAGCCTGAGAATAAACCCCCAGGTCAGGGAGCCCCCTTCCTTCCTGCCTCAGAGCTGAGAGGGGCCCCCTCCTCAGGAAGTCCTCTCTGGTACACTCAGTGCCCCTCCCCCGGCACCTGCCCCCCTCCTCCCTCTACCCTCCCCCTCAGGCCACCTCACTAGCATCGCTCCTTCTCTCCCCCTCGCCTCTGCCCTCACCTGAGGCCAGGAATACCAGCAGGACAAGGGGCAGCAGGTGCAGGGCCTCCCAGGCCATGGCCCTCTGTCTGAGCTGGGGTGGCAGCGCCCGCCCTGAGGAGAGGGTGCCAGAGCTGGCGGGGTCAGCAGCCGCCCAGCCTTTCTGGGAAGAAGAGCTGAGGAAGGCAAAGACTGCAGGTGGGGAGGGGGCAGGGAGGAGGGAGGCCTGGGCCTATGTGGAACTGGCCCCTAGTCCGCTGCCTCTGGGCCTGGGTGGGGGCTCTCTGGGCCAACCCGCCGGCTGCTCCCTCCCCCGGGCAGGCGGGTGTGGGGAAATGGGTGGAAGCCCCAGAGGAAACCATGGTGAAATAAGAAGCCATTCCTCCTCTCTAGTACTCTCTGTCCCACGACTTCCTTTCCCACCTCAACTTTCTCCTCGCCACCAAGAAAAGCAGGGCTGAGGGTGTGGGCATGCGGAGGCCGAGGGGTGGGCTTGCAGGAAGGTGGTGCGCAGCGGCTGTGGCTTGGCTCCCAGCTCCCTCGGAGCCATGTTCTTCCCCTGCGGCCCCAACGAGGCCATGGTGGTCTCTGGTTTCTGCCGGAGGGCCCCCCCCCTCGGTCATGGTGGCCGGCGGCCGAGTCTTTGTCCTGCCCTGCATCCAGCAGATCCAGAGGATTTCTCTCAATACAGTGACCCTCAATGTCAAGAGTGAGAAGGTTTACACGCGCCATGGGGTCCCCATCTCCCTCACCGGCATCGCCCGGGTGAAAATCCAGGGGCAGAACAAAGAGATGCTGGCGGCGGCCTGCCAGATGTTCCTGGGGAAGATGGAGGCTGAGATCGCCCACATCGCCCTGGAGACGCTGGAGGGCCACCAGAGGCCCATCCTGGCCCACATGACTGTGGAGGAAATCTGTAAGGACCCGCAGAAGTTCTCAGAGCAGGTTTTCAAAGTGGCCTCCTCAGACCTGGTGAACATGGGCATCAGTGTGGTCAGCTACACCCTGAAGGACATTCGTGATGACCAGGGCTACTTGCACTCCTTGGGGAAGGCTCCGACCGCTCAAGTCCAAAAAGATGCTCGGATTGGAGAAGCAGAGGCCAAGCGAGATGCTGGGATCCGGGAGGCCAAAGCCAAGCAGGAGAAAGTGTCTGCTCAGTACCTGAGTGAGATCAAGATGGCCAAGGCCCAGAGGGACTATGAGCTGAAGAAGGCCACCTATGACATTGAGTACAACACGCGCCGCGCGCAGGCCGACCTGGCCTACCAGCTTCAGGTGGCCAAAACGAAGCAGCAGATCGAGGAGCCGCAGGTGCGGGTGCAGGTGGTGGAGCGGGCCCAGCAGGTGGCAGTGCAGGAGCAGGAGATTGCCAGCCGGGAGAAGGAGCTGGAGAACCATGTGCAGAAGCCTGCGGAAGCCGAGCACTAGCAGCTGGAGCGCCTAGGGGAGGCTGAGAAGTCCCAGCAGATCATGCAGGCTGAGGCCGAACCAGAGTCTGTGAGGATGCGGGGAGGGGGGGTGGGGGTAGGGGGAGCAGGGGGGGAGCCCGAGGCCTTCGCCATTAGGGCCCGGGCTGAGGCCGAAGAGATGGCCAAGAAGGCAGAAGCATTCCAGCTGTACCAGGAGGCTGCTCAGCTGGACATGCTGCTGGAGAAGCTGCCCCAGGTGGCAGAGGAGATCAGTGGTCCCTTGACCTCGACCAAAAAGATCACACTGGTGTCGAGTGGAAGTGGGGTCATGGGAGCGGCCAAAGTGACGGGGAAAGTACTGGACCTCCTGAGCCGCCTGCCGGAGAGCGTGGAGAGACTCACAGGCGTCAGCATCTCCCAGGTGAACCACAATCCTTTGCGAACTGCCTGAGCCCTCAACCTTCGCCGATGCCTAGCCAATGGTTCAAGCTGCCTGAACGATCCCCATGCTGCATGCATGTCAGCTGGCCTCCCAGAGCACATCCTTGGGGAGTGGGATTCCACCGCTCACCTCTCCTTGTCAAATAGCCGTGCCTTCCCCCTGCCCGGGCCCACACCACCAAGACTGCCAGTCACCCAAGGGTTCCATGCCAGCTGTCCGATCATCCCACTCCACCCAGCTTGTTTAGTTTCCTAATTAAACTACACTGAGCCTGTGCCCCCCCCCCAAAAAAAAAGAAAGAAAAGAAAAGCAAGGCTGAGGGTGAGTGATGGAGGCAGGAGACCCTCTGGAGGCCACAGTGCTCAGAGGCCTCCTGCCCTGGCTGCTGGGAATTGGGGTGTCCTGTGGGGACTGGAGGGCAGGAGGAGGTGGAGAGTCATTTCCAGGGGAGGAGGTGCAGGGCAGGTCCCTGGCAAGAGTGGGAGAGCAAAGCAGACCTGGGGGGTCAGGAGATGGGTGCGGGAGGAGGAGAGGAGAGGCAGAAAGGGGGTCTCTGCCTTCTGTGTCCCCAGCTTCCAGCCGCCACTATCATCACTCCTTAAGCCTTTGCTGAAAGACCATACTAACCAAGCGCTTTTAGAAAGTAATTTGTACTTTACATCCCTGTGACTACTAGGACACCTCGCCAATAATATTGCAGTCACTGGGTGTGGTGCCAGCGGGCACTGACATGCTGGGGGATCACTTTGTAAAGTATGTGACTGTCCCCCTCTATGCTGTACACCTGAAAGCAACACAAAATCACACGGAATGCAAACTGGAACTGAAAAATTAAAATATAAAAGAAAAGAATCTGTTATTAGAGGATCTACAGGAAAACATTGTCACGGATGCTTATAGTCACTAGACAGACAACCAGTTCAGAGAGCCCTGCACATGCCCAGTGTGGACAGCTGGGCTGGCAGGGGCAGACTCCAGAGGCAGAGACTGGCCTTTGGTGAGGGAGGGGACACAGTGCTGGGACCAGGCATGGACGGGAGCAGCACTCGGGCACCAGGGAGCTCTGGCTGCCCTCTGAGGACAGGCTGCCCCTCAGGACCTTGGTTTCCTGCTTCCCATTCAGGGGGGTGGGCTGCCCTGGGAGGGGTCACTTGGGGAGGGCGTTCCACCTTCCCTGCTCCCAGCACTGGGGCGAGTCCATCAGCCCTGCAGGAGGAGGGGGAGGCCGGCTGAATGCCCACTGACTGCCTGACACAGGGTGTGCAGCATTTGCAAGAGCTGGGAGCCTCGCCTTGCCTGCTGACCTCACAGTGGAAAGTAGCAAGCCCACCTGCCGGCTCCTCAGTTCAATCATCGGAACGTGCCAATGGTGCCAGGGACTCTGTGTCCATCCTTCCCCTGGCCACCACAGGTCACTTCCACAGGGTACCCTGTCTCAGCCCCTTGCTCAGGAAGCTCGGTTCTCACCGGCTGAGGCAGCCATGGCTTTGGGCTGACTCACACCCGGCCCTGCCTGCACCCCTGCCCTGGGTCTGCTGGGACCTGGTCCCCTGGAGCTCGGGGACAAGGTTGAGAGAGAAAGATGGAAATGAGATGCTGGGAACTGGGGGAGGATGTCCCAGAGGCCTGGAGCTCCAATGAGGCCACCAGGCGCCTGGCAGCTGGGAACTCGGGGCCGGGTGTGAACCTCCTCTAGGTGCTGGGTCCTTCCTTGGAACGGGGTCATGTGGGAGCAGGCTCTATGGATGGGCAGTGTGTGCGGGTCTGCCTGGCCCAGGAGCCCTGATCCTGGGCAAGCAGGGACAGTGGCCACCCTGCCTGACACTAGGGCACACCCTGGCCTCTACCTGGGTCCTGCACCCAACACCTGGGGACCATGTCCACCTCTGCCCTCCCTTTCCCCTTACAATCCAGGACAAAACAGAGAAGTGGGGTCCAGCAGGCTTTGAAAACATAGAATATGACACACAGTATTATAACTTGAAAAGAACTTGAGGACCAGCAACCACAACACACGTGTCAGTTGCATAAAGTTCACATTCTTTCGTTTTATTCTGAAAAGTCTTGAGGTAGGAATGAGTGTCCCTTTCACAGGAGAGGAAAACTGAGGCCCGGGAGGGTTAGTGACTTGCACAGGGTCACATGGGACAGGTGGCAGCCCTGGTCCCAGGTCCCGGTCCTGAGCCCTGTGCAGCGCTCTCCACAGGACAGCCTGCCCTCCAAGGAGACAGGGCAGTCTGGCTGCTGTCAGGCTTCCATGGAGGAGAGCTACTGGGGACCCGTTTTCCCCAGGGGAGTTCAACTCCCTCCAAGTTGCATAGCAGCTGGTAGCCACACCTTCCTGGTGTGGAGGACAGATGTCAGTGTGTGTGTGTGTGTGTGTGTGTGCGTGTGTGTTTGTGTGTGTGTGTGTGTGCATTTGCGCGCGCACCAGGCCAGTCAGTTCAAGTTGAGAGTCTCCTCTAGCGCCCTCTCCTGGACACAGGGAAGAGGTGCTTTTCCCAATGGTCCCATAGGATTACCCCAGTCCCCCTTCTCTCCCATATCCATCTTGGAGTGACCCCACGAAGGCCCTCGCTGTGTTGGTCCCTGACCATGACCTTTGCTCTCCCGCCTGGGAGGTCCGTGTCCCAGAGCCGAGTAGAGATGCCGCATCTAGATCCACGTGTTCTCCAGCCCGTCCAGGCTGCAGACCCCTTTTCAGGGGACAAATGCAGACAGATTCTCCAGCCTTCCCTGCAGGAGGGGCCAGGTCAGAGCCAGGAGCCTGTGAGGCAGGCAGACATGGCAGGCTACTGGGCCAGGCTCCTGGCCTACATTTGCCCCATTGGCCCCGCCCACCCCACCAGGCAGTCCTGGGCTGTGGGAGCCCTGATCTGTCTCCCTGTGTCACAGTGGCTCCTCTCACTCCAGGGGAGGACACCCAGGGAGGGGGGTGAGGGGTGTGGCAATCCTACTCGCTGAGCTGTGGCCCCCCCTTCAGGGGACTCTGAAGGGCCTTCAGTTCCCTCCAATAGCTCAGACCTGGAGGCCAGGTGGGATTGGGAAGACAGTCCTGACTTCAGCCTCAGCACCCCAGTCTGGGGTCAGGCTGGTCCTGCTGCTGAGGGGGGCTCTCAGCTGCCCCTCACACCTGTCCCAGGAGGGATAGCCAGCAGGTGGCAGCGGTGAGAGGGTGGGCTCAGCTGGCTCCCAGGACTTGAGGGACCAGCAGCCTGGCCAGGGCACATGGGAGGTCAGTTGGAGGGTACGTGGCCGCAGGGCCGGGCTGGACAGCTCTGGGGCCCCTGCTGCTGATGCCTCTGGGACCCCCAGCT
>NW_005871762.1:220378-221545 GCF_000147115.1 Myotis lucifugus | reverse complement strand
GAAGGATCATGTTAGTACTGCTTTTTATATCAAGCCAATAATTTGCTCACTCACACAGCTCGACCTTCCCCTGTATGAAAGTTGATCACAGTGCATGCCAACTCCCGGATGCAAGAGAGATGTTGACTGCCAGTTTAGGCCTGACATCCCCCATGGGGTCCCAGATTGATAGAGAGCAGGTCGGGCTGAGGGACCCCTTGCCTCCCGTGTGTGAATTTCACGCACTGGGCCTCTGGTTATAAAATAGTTGTCATTGAATCAGAATCAAAGAACCAGGAAGAATGTGCTAGAGATGATACAGTTTTCCATGGGAGTGCACATTTTTTTATGGAAAAGTGTGGCTTTGAGAGTCATTCCCAGAAGCTCAGGGGGAAATACCTATAAAATAAAGCACATGAATCACTTCTATGTGTTTTCAAGGACCCGCACGAATGTAAATACATGTATGGAAAGTAGATTGAAAGGACATATGCATTAACTATACTAAGAGGCGACCTATGGGGCATCGGGTAGGAAGTGCAGCTAGAGGATGGAGGAGGAAAAAAATAAATTCCATAAAACCAGACCAACGGTGAAGTGCGTCCATGGGTGACTGTGGGCAGGGACTAGGATGCTGATAGCGGGGAGGCTGTGCACGTGTGGGGACAGGGCCATATGGGAACTGTACTGTGTCTTTAATTTTGCTGGGAACCTAAAACTGCTCTAAAAATTAGTCTATTTTTTTAAATGACCCAGAAAATGAAACCTATATAATTTTATTTAGCAATGTCACCACAATAAATTTAATTTAAAAATAAAATGTTTTTAAAATGACCAGGAATGTGATGGGTCTTGCCATGGGCTTCACCGGAGGGCCAGAGACGCCCCAGCAGAGCGAGTCTGAACAGCAGCAAGGGAACCAGCACAGGTTCATTTGGGTGATTCGTTGGGTCCCAGTTGTTGTATTTACTTTTTATAAAAGCCTAGAGACCCGGTGCATGAAATTTGTGCACGGGGTCATGGGGGGAGTCATTCAGCCTGGCCTGCACCCTCTCGAAATCCGGGACATCTCTCTCACAATTTGGCACCGCTGGCTCCTAAGAGCTTCCCTGCCTTCATGCCTGCCTGATCACCCCTAACCACTTGCCTGCCTGCCTGATCACGTCTAACTGCCTCTGCCTCAGCCCC
>NW_005871762.1:196592-199138 GCF_000147115.1 Myotis lucifugus | reverse complement strand
TGCCTCCTGGCCACCACAGCAGCCAAGCAGGGACTTTGAGGCTGGGCCTTACCTTTCCCATAATCCTCTGCACTGGCTCTCAACCTAAAGCAGCGGTTCTCAACCTGTGGGTTGCAACCCCTTTGGCGGTCCAACGACCTTTCCCAGGGGTCGCCTAAGACCATCCTGCATATCAGATATTTACATTATGATTCATAGCAGTAGAACATTACAGTTATGAAGTAGCAACGAAAATAATTTTATGGTTGGGGGTCACCACAACATGAGGAACTGTGTTTAAAGGGCCAGAAGGTTGAGAACCACTATCCTACAGGGATCTACCTGGTCTCTAGCCCCTATTATCTCCCTTCTGCATAGCTCCTGCCCACAGCTCCTGCCCACAGCTCCTGCCCACAGCTCCTGCCCACAGCTCCTGCATGAATCACTCTGCACTGAGCCCTCACTCTCCCACTCAAGGCGCCAGGGAAAGCCCTTCATGCTCCCATTGCCTACAGAACAAAGTGCACAAGGCTGCAGGCGCCCAAGGCTCTCGAAGTCTGAATCCACGACCGGTCCTGCTTTAGCCTCACCATCTCCTCTCCACTCAGCCCAACAGTCTCCATGTGTCGCTGACACTGTGAGTGCATGTCCCCACCTGCTCCTGGTGGCGGCCACCCCTCTTCTGCATGTGTTACTCCTCTGCTACCTTCACAGTTTCTCCTCCTCCAGGTAGTGCTCTCTACACCCCTCCGGGCCCCATGGCCCAGCAGCTCTGTGCAGAGGATTTCTGTCCATCCCCTTCCTTTAACTCCAAGGAAGATTGCTCAAATCCATTCGCCCCTGGGCCACGTTTTCTAGGTGATGCTCTGTCATCAGGGGTAGAAACACCTTTGTAATCATAGCTCCCCACCCCAGCTCCTTTCCTCTGTGGCTGGTTGATGGGACTTGTGCTGCTTTGAGGCAGTCACATTCAAGGCTTGTGTGAGGGCTTCAGAAGAGAAATAGACCCGAACTTCCCCCCGCAGGCCTGCTCGCCCCCCAAGTGTCACTCCCTACCGACCAGAAGAGAAATAGACCCCACCCCCACCCCAACCGCCGGGCTGTAGGGTCACCTCCTCTGGGGAGTCCTGCAGGCAAGTCCATACTCCTGGCCTCACCAGCAACCTGGCCCCCTCCCTCCTCTGGGCCTCCATCCAACATGCCTCCATTATGCCACCCACCACCCTGCATCAGAACCTTTTATTTATATGTCTCAGGGTTCCATTCCCCTTCCAGGGCCTGGCCCCGTGCCCTGCATGCAGTTGGCAATGAGCCCAGGCTTGGGCAGAGAATAATCGAGCAGCTGATGTGTGTGCACCAGGCCCCCAGCTGACCGAACAGCTGGACAGGCTCAGCAGCCGGGCGGGGGTCTTCGAAGGTACTGTTTAACCCTTGACCATCACGGGGAAATGTAGGGGGGCTGTGCACCTCTGAAGCTTTCAGGAGGCATATGGGGGAGGGGCGCAGGGTTAGGAGGAGCCTCAAGCTTCCCAAGCTGAGGCTGAAGATCACTCATGTATCAGAGGCGGGTGCAGGGTGGGACCCAGGCCCTCTGAGCCCTCGGCCCCTGCAGCTCCCAGCCTCACCCCGAATCCCACGTCTGCTCACTGTGTGTGTCCCCTGCCTGTCCCCATTCCCTGAGCCCACACAGTGACCTGTGACCCGCCTCAAGCACAGCCCTTGGAGAGAAGGTTGAGATTGGGGTCAGGGGGAGGGGTGCCCGGAATGGACCCATAAGCCTGGCTTGCTCAAGCCTGAGGCAGCTTGGTGATCGGTAGGAGTCAGCGGGGAGCCCTGTGTGCAACAACAAGTGTTCGGAGACCTGTGTGCGCTGGGGAAGGGAGAAGCCACCGGAACCAGCAGTCTGAGTTCTGGCGCTGGTGCTGCCTGTAACCAGCGGCGACCTCGGGAAGGGCCCGGGGTTCAGCCACGGGGGCTGGGGGACCTGATTAGGTCCTTTCCAGCATCAGCTTCCTGTGGTTCAGGGACCCTGAGAAGCACACACAGAGGGAAGGACTCACCCGGAGAGACCGGCAGACGGATGGCTCTGAGAATGTCAATCTGGGGATATTCATAGAGTCCACACCAATACAAGCCCGAGTCCTTCTCTGCCAGCGCAGTCATGGTGACGGTGAAGTACCCCTGTCCGGGGTCATCCCTGATGACGAATCTCGGGTCTCCAGGCTCCTGGCCAAGCCTGGGATGGGTGACTAATGGGGTACAAGTTTGTGCTGATGTTACTCTGCACCTGGTGTTCGTCCTTAAACCTCTCTGGACTCGACAATCACAACTTACAGAGACTTCCTCCCCTTCCAGTTTCCGCAGCACCTCTGGCTGCTGTTCCCAGGAGCCTGAGAATAAACCCCCAGGTCAGGGAGCCCCCTTCCTTCCTGCCTCAGAGCTGAGAGGGGCCCCCTCCTCAGGAAGTCCTCTCTGGTACACTCAGTGCCCCTCCCCCGCACCTGCCCCCCTCCTCCCTCTACCCTCCCCCTCAGGCCACCTCACTAGCATCGCTCCTTCTCTCCCCC
>NW_005871762.1:194303-195813 GCF_000147115.1 Myotis lucifugus | reverse complement strand
CAGGAAAGGTCCCTGGCAAGGGTGGGAGAGCAAAGCAGACCTTGGGGGGGAGGGCAGGGCAGGCAGGAGATGGGTGGGGGAGGAGGGGAGGAGGGGGCAGAAAGGGGGTCTCTGTCCTCCGTGTCCCCAGCTCCCAGCCACCACTATCACCACTCCTTAAGCCTTTGCTGAAAGACCATACTAACCAAGGGCTTTTGGAAAGTAATTTGTACTTTACATCCCTGTGACTAACAGGGCACCTCGCCAATAATATTGCAGTCACTGGGTGTGGTGCCAGGGGGCACTGACATGCTGGGGGACCACTTTGTAAAGTATGTGACTGTCCCCCTCTATGCTGTACACCTGAAAGCAACACAAAATCACACGGAATGCAAACTGGAACTGAAAAATAAAAATTAAAATATTAAAGAAAAGAATATGTCATTAGAGGAGCTACAGGAACACAATTGTCACGGCTGCTTATAGTCATTAGACAGACACCCAGGTCAGAGAGCCCTGCACACGTGCAGTGTGGCCTGTGGGGCTGACAGGGGCAGACTCCTGAGGCAGAGACTGGCCCGGGGGCAGGGGTGGGGGGGACACAGTGCTGGGACCAGGCAAGGGCGGGAGCAGCCCTCGGCCACCAGGGAGCTTGGACCACCCTCTGAGGACAGGCTGCCCTTTAGAACCATAGTCTCCTGTCTCCCATTCAGGGGGGTGGGCTGCCCTGGGAGGGGTCACCTGGGAGGGCCTTCCACCCTCCCTGCTCCCAGCACTCGGGCGAGTCCATCAGCCCTTCAGGAGGGGTGGGTGGCTGAACCCCCACCGACTGCCTGACCCAGGGTGTGCAGCATATGCAAGAGCTGGGAGCCGCCGGCTTGCCAGCCTGCCTCAGAGTGGAAGGTGGCAGGCCCGCCTGCCGGCTCCTCAGTTCAATCATCTGAACGTGCCAGTGGTGCCGGGGACTCCGTGTCCATCCTTCCCCTGGCCACCACAGGTCACCCCCACAGGGTAACCCATCTCGCCCCTTGCTCAGGAAACTCGATTCTCACCGCCTGCGGCAGCCGCGGCCTTGGACTGCCTGACACCCACCCCTGCCTGCACCCCTGCCCTGGATCTGCTGGGACCTGGCCCCCTGGAGCTCGGGGACAAGGGTGGGAGAGGCAGATGGGAATGAGATGCTGGGACCTGGGGGAGCATGTCCCAGAGGCCTGGAGCTCCAATGAGGCCACCAGGCCCCTGGCAGCAGGGAACTCGGGGCCGGTGTGAACCTCCAAGTCTAGGAGCTGTGTTCTTCCATGCCATGTGGTCGTTGGAAGCAGGCTCTACAGATGGGTAGCGTGCATGGGTCGGCCTGGTCCAGGAGCCCCTTATCCTGGGTGCCAGAAGCCGGTCCATCCTTGCTGCTTGACACAGTGGCTGCAGGGAAGAAACATCTGCACAGCATATGTTTCAAGGGACCTGGCGTATATGGCATACTGTTCTTAATAGTGTTTGCTCCCCTTCTTAACGCTTTGTGTTCTAACCAGGG
>NW_005871762.1:191745-194203 GCF_000147115.1 Myotis lucifugus | reverse complement strand
GAAAAGAAAAGCAAGGCTGAGGGTGAGTGATGGAGGCAGGAGACCCTCTGGAGGCCACAGTGCTCAGAGGCCTCCTGCCCTGGCTGCTGGGAATTGGGGTGTCCTGTGGGGACTGGAGGGCAGGAGGAGGTGGAGAGTCATTTCCAGGGGAGGAGGTGCAGGGCAGGTCCCTGGCAAGAGTGGGAG
Source organism: Myotis lucifugus (assembly GCF_000147115.1). Classification (NCBI taxonomy): domain Eukaryota; kingdom Metazoa; phylum Chordata; class Mammalia; order Chiroptera; family Vespertilionidae; genus Myotis; species Myotis lucifugus. The sequence goes on along the minus strand of NW_005871762.1, from coordinate 194,017 downwards.
AGCAAAACAGACCTGGGGGGTCAGGAGATGGGTGCGGGAGGAGGAGAGGAGAGGCAGAAAGGGGGTCTCTGCCTTCTGTGTCCCCAGCTTCCAGCCGCCACTATCATCACTCCTTAAGCCTTTGCTGAAAGACCATACTAACCAAGCGCTTTTAGAAAGTAATTTGTACTTTACATCCCTGTGACTACCAGGGCACCTCGCCAATAATATTGCAGTCACTGGGTGTGGTGCCAGCGGGCACTGACATGCTGGGGGATCACTTTGTAAAGTATGTGACTGTCCCCCTCTATGCTGTACACCTGAAAGCAACACAAAATCACACGGAATGCAAACTGGAACTGAAAAATTAAAATATAAAAGAAAAGAATCTGTTATTAGAGGATCTACAGGAAAACATTGTCACGGATGCTTATAGTCACTAGACAGACAACCAGTTCAGAGAGCCCTGCACATGCCCAGTGTGGACAGCTGGGCTGGCAGGGGCAGACTCCAGAGGCAGAGACTGGCCTTTGGTGAGGGAGGGGACACAGTGCTGGGACCAGGCATGGACGGGAGCAGCACTCGGGCACCAGGGAGCTCTGGCTGCCCTCTGAGGACAGGCTGCCCCTCAGGACCTTGGTTTCCTGCTTCCCATTCAAGGGGGTGGGCTGCCCTGGGAGGGGTCACTTGGGGAGGGCGTTCCACCTTCCCTGCTCCCAGCACTGGGGCGAGTCCATCAGCCCTGCAGGAGGAGGGGGAGGTCGGCTGAATGCCCACTGACTGCCTGACACAGGGTGTGCAGCATTTGCAAGAGCTGGGAGCCTCGCCTTGCCTGCTGACCTCACAGTGGAAAGTAGCAAGCCCACCTGCCGGCTCCTCAGTTCAATCATCGGAACGTGCCAATGGTGCCAGGGACTCTGTGTCCATCCTTCCCCTGGCCACCACAGTCACCCCCAGCAGGGTACCCTGTCTCAGCCCCTGGCTCAGGAAGCTCGGTTCTCACCGGCTGAGGCAGCCATGGCTTTGGGCTGACTCACACCCGGCCCTGCCTGCACCCCTGCCCTGGGTCTGCTGGGACCTGGTCCCCTGGAGCTCGGGGACAAGGTTGAGAGAGAAAGATGGAAATGAGATGCTGGGACCTGGGGGAGGATGTCCCAGAGGCCTGGAGCTCCAATGAGGCCACCAGGCGCCTGGCAGCTGGGAACTCGGGGCCGGGTGTGAACCTCCTCTAGGTGCTGGGTCCTTCCTTGGAACGGGGTCATGTGGGAGCAGGCTCTATGGATGGGCAGTGTGTGCGGGTCTGCCTGGCCCAGGAGCCCTGATCCTGGGCAAGCAGGGACAGTGGCCACCCTGCCTGACACTAGGGCACACCCTGGCCTCTACCTGGGTCCTGCACCCAACACCTGGGGACCATGTCCACCTCTGCCCTCCCTTTCCCCTTACAATCCAGGACAAAACAGAGAAGTGGGGTCCAGCAGGCTTTGAAAACATAGAATATGACACACAGTATTATAACTTGAAAAGAACTTGAGGACCAGCAACCACAACACACGTGTCAGTTGCATAAAGTTCACATTCTTTCGTTTTATTCTGAAAAGTCTTGAGGTAGGAATGAGTGTCCCTTTCACAGGAGAGGAAAACTGAGGCCCGGGAGGGTTAGTGACTTGCACAGGGTCACATGGGACAGGTGGCAGCCCTGGTCCCAGGTCCCGGTCCTGAGCCCTGTGCAGCGCTCTCCACAGGACAGCCTGCCCTCCAAGGAGACAGGGCAGTCTGGCTGCTGTCAGGCTTCCATGGAGGAGAGCTACTGGGGACCCGTTTTCCCCAGGGGAGTTCAACTCCCTCCAAGTTGCATAGCAGCTGGTAGCCACACCTTCCTGGTGTGGAGGACAGATGTCAGTGTGTGTGTGTGTGTGTGTGTGTGTGTGCGCGTGTGTGTTTGTGTGTGTGTGTGTGTGTGTGTGTGAGCACCAGGCCAGTCAGTTCAAGTTGAGAGTCTCCTCTAGCGCCCTCTCCTGGACACAGGGAAAGAGGTGCTTTTCCCAATGGTCCCATAGGATTACCCCAGTCCCCCTTCTCTCCCATATCCATCTTGGAGTGGCCCCACTGAGGCCCTGGCTGTGTTGGTCTCCTGACCATGACTTTTGCTCCCGCTTGGGAGGTTCCTGTCCAAGGACCGAGTAGAGATGCCGCATCTAAACCCACGTGTTCTCCAGTCCCTCCAGGCTGCAGACCCCTCTTCAGAGGACAAATGCAGCCCTGATTGTCAAGCCTTCCCTGAAGGAGGGGCCAG
>NW_005871762.1:177389-190898 GCF_000147115.1 Myotis lucifugus | reverse complement strand
TCTTATATGGAGTAAAGAAATGTTGAAATGAATTGCATGGGAGACTCACCAGTGTGGGGTTTTCATCCCTCCCACAATAGAGGAAGAAAGACAGAATTTGTATGTCTATCAATTACCTATGATTTGCAGAATCCTATATAATAAAATCCTAATATGCAAATCAACAGAACAGTGGAACAACCGGCAGAATGACTGGTTGCGATGAAGCGCACTGCCCCCTGAGAGGGAGGTGACCTGCGGCAGCAATCAGGGAGCGGGGCTGGCCAGCAGGCAGCCCGAGCCACCAGCCTAGGTGTGTGCCAGGGGAGGGCCTCCCTATCACCCCACTCATCGGTCACCCCACAGATTACCCTGATTGTTGAGCAGGCCTAGGGACCCTACCCACTATATTGGGAACTGTCTCTAAGATCTAAAAATTCAAAACTGGCAAAGCTTCTCTCACACTGAAGAAACAGGATGATGCAGTGATGACATGCATGGACTCTGGCTTGCACATTTTGTGGTCAGCCCTGATTCTGACACTTATAACTGTGTGACAAAGCCAATTACTTAACTTCTCTCTGCTTCAGTTTTCCACCCATAAGATGGGGAAAATGGCACTACTGCCTCAGAAGGATCATGTTATGTACTGCTTTTTATAATCAGGGCAAATAATTTTGCTGCCCATACAACAGCATGATGCCTTTCACCTGTATGAAAAGTATGGTCACAGGTTCATGCAACTTCCCGGATTGCAAGAGGGATGTCCGACTCCGGTTTAGGCCTGACATCCCCCATAGGGTCCCAGATTGATAGAGGAGCAGGTCGGGCTGAGGGACCCCTTGCCTCCCGTGCATGAATTTCACGCACTGGGCCTCTGGTTATCAAATAGTTCTCATTGAATCAGAATCAAAGAACCAGGAAGAATGTGCTAGAGACAAGGCAGTTTTCCATGGGAGAGCACATTTTTTATGGAAAAGTGTGGCTTTGAGAGTCATTCCCTGAAGGTCAGAGGGAAATACCTATAAAATAAAGCACATGAATCACTTCTATGTGTTTTCAAAGACCCGCACAAATGTAAATACATGTATGGAAAGTAGATTGAAAGGACATATGCATTCACTATATTAAGAGGATACCGATGGGCATCGGGTAGGAAGTGCAGCGAGGGGATGGAGGTGGAAAAAAACAAATTCCATAAAACCAGACCAACGGTGAAGTGCGTCCATGGGTGACTGTGGGCAGGGACTGGGATGCTGATAGCGGGGAGGCTGTGCACCTGTGGGGACAGGACTATATGGGAACTGTACTGTGTCTTTAATTTTGCTGGGAACCTAAAACTGCTATAAAAATTAGTCTATTTTTTTAAATGACCCACAAAATGAAACCTATATAATTTTATTAACCAATGTCACCACAATAAATTTAATTTAAAAATAAAATGTTTTTAAAATGACCAGGAATGTGATGGGTCTTGCCATGGGCCTCACCGGAGGGCCAGAGACGCCCCAGCAGAGCGAGTCTGAACAGCAGCAAGGGAACCAACACAGGTTCATTTGGGTGATTCGTTGGGTCCCAGTTGTTCTTTTACTTTTTATAAAAGCCTAGAGACCCGGTGCATTAAATTTGTGCACGGGGTCATGGGGGGAGTCATTCAGCCTGGCCTGCACCCTCTCGCAATCCGGGACATCTCTCTCACAATTCGGCACCGCTGGCTCCTAACAGCTTCCCTGCCTTCCTGCCTGCCTGATCACCCCTAACCACTTGCCTGCCTGCCTGATCACGCCTAACTGCCTCTGCCTCAGCCCCCGCCACCATGGCTTCATCCAGAAGGATGTCTGGAATGACGTCCAGAAGGTCGTTCGACAGTCCAGTCTAATTACCATATTATGCTTTTATTTTTTTATAAAAAATAGTTTGCCATTTTCTTGGGCCTCTGATTAGTTCATTGGGTCTTCTTCCGCCCAGCTCCCCACACTTTCCGCTCAGTACGTTTCTCTCAATAAGAAAGGGGCTGGGCAGAGACCTCACAAAAGAAGTTTCAGAAGCCTTTTACATTCCTGAGAGATCAGTTTATTTGTTTGTTCGTTTGGGGAACAAGAGCAAATGTGATGTTTGCTAGGGGAGGAAGGCATGCCCGTCAGCTCCTGGAAGGGTGACTTTGCTGCTCCCCTGGGTTTGGCTCGCCTGAGGAGTGAGAGAAATAGACAGCACTTGCAAGTGATCCATCCATGCCAGTCCCGGCTTCACCTCCCTCCCTCCTCTGAAGAAAAGACTGGATTGCCCAGCAGCCAAAACCATGCTGGCCGCTCCCACCCCCAGGTCTTCCTGTCCCTGTGAGCCCAGCCCAGTGCCATTCACAGGGTTCCCGGGGCTGGGCCTGCCTCCTAGGCAAAGAAGTGGGCAAAGTCAGGGGACAAGCTCTGGGGAACCCCTGAGCTCTTGTCTGCAGCTACCATCTGGGTCCCCTCATTGATTTCCACCACAAGCCGGCCTTCGGCCCCCACTCACCTGAGGCCCTGGCTTTCCGGAGAAGGACAAACAGGACTGAGAACACCAGGCCCTTGTTCAGGACAAATCCACAAGTCAGAACAATAGCCAGCACCTTTGGCTCAGAAAGGGCCAGGGCAGGCGGCAGGCCTGGAAGGTCAAGCACAAGCATTGGAGTCCTAGGTTTGACCCCCTTGAGCCCAAGAGGGTGGGTGTCTGCTGCATGTTCAGCTCCAAAGCTCAGCCTGCTCCCTGCCTCCTGGCCACCACAGCAGCCAAGCAGGGACTTTGAGGCTGGGCCTTACTTTCCCATAATCCTCTGCACTGGCTCTCACCCTAAAGCAGCGGTTCTCAACCTGTGGGTCGCAACCCCTTTGGCGGTCCAACGACCCTTTCACAGGGATTGCCTAAGACCATCCTGCATATCAGATATTTACATTATGATTCATAACAGTAGAACATTACAGTTATGAAGTAGCAACGAAAATATATTTATGGTTGGGGGTCCCCACAACATGAGGAACTGTGTTTAAAGGGCCAGAAGGTTGAGAACCACTATCCTACAGGGAGCCCCTAATATCTCCCTTCTGCATAGCTCCTGCCCACAGCTCCTGCGTCAATCACTCTGCACTGAGCCCTCACTCTCCCACTCAAGGCGCCAGGGAAAGCCCTTCATGCTCCCATTGCCTACAGAACAAAGTGCACAAGGCTGCAGGCGCCCAAGGCTCTGGCAGTCTGAATCCACCACCGGTCCTGCTTTAGCCTCACCATCTCCTCTCCACTCAGCCCAACTGTCTCCATGTGTCGCTGACACTCGGTGAGTGCATGTCCCCACCTGCTCCTGGTGGCGGCCACCCCTCTTCTGCATGTGTTACTCCTCTGCTACCTTCACAGTTTCTCCTCCTCTGGGTAGTGCTCTCTACACCCCTCCGGGCCCCATGGCCCAGCAGCTCTGTGCAGAGGATTTCTGTCCATCCCCTTCTTTTAACTCCAAGGAAGTTTGATCAAATCCATTCGCCCCTGGGCCACATTTTTAGGTGATGCTCTGTCATCAGGGGTAGAAACACCTTTGTAATCATAGCTCCCCACCCCAGCTCCTTTCCTCTGTGGCTGGTTGATGGGACTTGTGCTGCTTTGAGGCAGTCACATTCAAGGCTTGTGTGAGGGCTTCAGAAGAGAAATAGACCCGAACTTCCCCCCGCAGGCCTGCTCGCCCCCCAAGTGTCACTCCCTACCGACCTGCTCGCCCCCCAACTGCTGCCCCCCACACCAACCGCCGGCCTGTGGTGTCACCTCCTCTGGGGAGTCCTGCAGGCAAGTCTAATACCTCCTGGCCTCACCAGCAAACCTGGACCCCCTCCCTCTTCCAGGGCCTGGCCCCGTGCCCGACATGCAGTGGGCAATGAGCCCAGGCTTGGACTGAGAATGACGGAACAACTGATGTGTGTGGGCCAGGCCCCCAGCTGACCGAACAGCTGGGCAGGCTCACCAGCCGAGCGGGGGTCTTCGAAGGTTCTGTTTAACCCTTGACCATCACGGGGAAATGCAGGGGGGCTGTGCACCTCTGAAGCTTTCAGGAGGCATATGGGGGAGGGGCCCAGGGTTAGGAGGAGCCTCAAGCTTCCCACGCTGAGGCTGATGATCACTCATGTATCAGGGGGGGTGCAGGGTGGGACCCAGGCCCTCTGAGCCCTCGGCCCCTGCAGCTGCCAGCCTCACCCCAAATCCCACCTCTGCTCACTGTGTGTGTCCCCTGCCTGAGCCCAACACAGTGACCTGTGACCCGCCTCAAGCACAGCCCTTGGAAAGAAGGTTGGGATTGGGGTCAGGGGAGGGGTGCCCGGAATGGACCCATTAGCCAGGCTTGCCCAAGCCTGAGGCAGCTTGGTGATCGGTACGAGTCAGCGGGGAGCCCTGTGAGCAACAAGTGTTCAGAGAAGTGTGTGCGCTGGGGAAGGGAGAACCGAACTAAGATGGCAGTCTGAGTTCTGGCGCTGGTTCTGCCTGTAACCAGAGGTGACCTCGGGAAGGGGCCCAGGGTTCAGCCACGGGGGCTGGGGGACCTGATTAGGTCCTTTCCAGCATCAGCTTCCTGTGGTTCAGGGAACCTGAGAAGCACAGACAGAGGGAAGGACTCACCCCGAGATATCGCCAGACTGATGGTTCTGAGAATGTTGATCCGTGAAGATTCATGGAGCCCACACAAATACAAGCCGGAGTCCTTCTCTGCCAGCGCAGTCATGGTGACGGTGAAGTACCCCTGTCCGGGGTAATCCCTGATGACGAATCTCGGGTCTACATACTCCTGGCCAAGCCTGGGATTGTTGACTAATAATGTACAAGTTTCTCCTTCTATGATTCTGCACCAGGTTTTCGTCTTTGAACTATTCTGGGGTGGATAATCGCACCTTACGAAGACTTCTTCCCCTTCCAGTTTCTGCAGCAGCAGTGACTGCTGTTCCCAGGAGCCTGAGAATAAACCCTCAGGTCAGGGAGCCCCACTGGCTGCCACTGAGCTAAGAGGGGCCCCCTCCTCAGGAAGTCCTCTCTGCTCCACTCAGTGCCCCTCCCAACCCACCCCCTTCCCCTGCTCACCTGCCTCCAGCTGCCTCGCCAATCCTCCCCATGCCCCTCAGGCCACCTCACTAGCATCCCTCCTCCTCTTCCCCTGGCCTCTGCCCTCACCTGAGGCCAGGAGAACCAGCAGGACAAGGGGCAGCAGGTACGTGGCCTGCCAGGCCATGGCCTTCTGTCTGAGCTGGGGTGGCAGTGGCTGCCCTGAGGAGAGGGTGCCAGAGCTGGCGGGGTCAGCAGCTGCCCAGCCTGTCTGGGAAGAAGAGCTGTGGAAGGCAAAGACTGCAGGGGGGAGGGGGCAGGAAGGAGGGAGGCCTGGGCCTATGCAAGACCTGCCCCTGTCCCACTGCCTCTGGGCCTGGCTGGGGGCTCTCTGGGCCAAGGCTGCCCGCTGCTCCCTCCCCTGGGGTGTGGGGAAATGGGTGAAAGCCTGGAGGAAACGATGGTGAAATAAGAAGCCATTCCTCCACCCTCTTTCTCTCTGTCCCCACCTCACCTTTCTCCTGGCCACCAAGAACAGCAGGGCTGAGGGTGAGTGATGGAGGCAGGGGATCCTCTGGAGGCCCCAGTGCTCAGAGGCCTCCTGCCCAGGCTGCTGGGAATTGGGGCATCCTGTGGGGACTGGAGGGGCAGGAGGTGGGGAGTCATTTCTAGGGGAGGAGGTGCAGGGCAGCTCCCTGGCAAGAGTGGGAGAGCAAAGCAGACCTTGTGGGTGGGTGGGGGCCGGGCAGCCGGGAGATGGGTGTGGGAGGAGAGGAGAAGGGGGGGCAAAGGGGGTCTCTGCCCTCTGTGTCCCCAGCTCCCAGCCGCCACTATCATCACTCCTTAAGCCTTTGCTGAAAGACCATACTAACCAATCGCTTTTAGAAAATAATTTGTACTTTACATCCCTGTGACTAACAAGGCACCTCGCCAATAATATAGAAGTAACTGGGTGTGGTGCCAGGGGGGCACTGACATGCTGGGGGACCACTTTGTAAAGTATGTGACTGTCCACCTCTATGCCGTACACCTGAAAGCAGCACAAAATCACACAGAATGCAAACTGGAACTGAAAAATAAAAATCCTAATATATAAAAACCCTGGCTCCATCACAACTGGAGCTACAGGAAAACATTGTCACAGCTGCTTATAGTCATTAGACAGACAACCAGGTCAGAGAGCCCTGCACACGTGCAGTGTGGCCTGTGGGGCTGAGAGGGCCAGACTCCTGAGGCGGAGACTGGCACGGGGGTGTGGGAGGTGGGGGGGTTGGGGACACAGTGCTGGGACCAGGCAAGGGCGGGAGCAAGCCTCGGCCACCTGGAAGCTCGGACCCCCCTCTGAGGACAGGCTGCCCTTTAGGACCATAGTCTCCTGCCTCCCATTCAGGGGGGTGGGCTGCCCTGGGTGGGGTCACCTGGGGAGGGCCTTCCACCCTCCCTGCTCCCAGCACTGGGGCGAGTCCATCAGCCCTGCAGGAGGGGTGGGGTGGCTGAACCCCCACCGACTGCCTGACCCAGGGTGTGCAGCATATGCAAGAGCTGGGAGCCTCCGGCTTGCCAGCCTGCCTCAGAGTGGAAGGTGGCAGGCCCGCCTGCCGGCTTCCTCAGTTCAATCATCTGAACGTGCCAGTGGTGCCGGGGCTTCCTTGTCCATCCTTCCCCTGGCCACCACAGGTCACCCCCACAGGGTAACCCATCTCGCCCCTTGCTCAGGAAGCTCGATTCTCACTGCCTGCGGCAGCTGTGGCCTTGGGCTGCCTGACACCCACCCCTGCCTGCACCCCTGCCCTGGATCTGCTGGGACCTGGCCCCCTGGAGCTCAGGGACAAGGGTGGGAGAGGCAGATGGGAATGAGATGCTGGGACCTGGGGGAGCATGTCCCAGAGGCCTGGAGCTCCAATGAGGCCACCAGGCCCCTGGCAGCTGGGAACTCGGGGCCGGGTGTGAACCTCCAAGTCTAGGAGCTGTGTTCTTCCATGCCATGTGGTCGTTGGAAGCAGGCTCTACAGATGGGTAGCGTGCACGGGTCGGCCTGGTCCAGGAGCCCCTTATCCTGGGTCCCAGAAGCCGGTCCATCCTTGCTGCTTGACACAGTGGCTGCAGGGAAGAAACATCTGCACAGCATATGTTTCAAGGGACCTGGCGTATATGGCATACTGTTCTTAATATGTTTGCTCCCCTTCTTAACGCTTTGTGTTCTAACCAGGGTAACCTCTCCAAGAGAGGTTGTTTCCCCAGGTAGGGATTTTTCCCTGGAGTTAGGGATTAACAGGACTAAGGAAGGGAATAAATCAGTAAAACCCCTTAACTAAGTACCAGTAGGGTAGTTAATCACCTTAACTATGAACAATCAGGCTTCAGTTACATAATCTTTACTGAGGATAATCTCCTTCAGTTACTTCCTTGTCGCTTAATAGAACAGTAGAGTAGTGACCTTGCAATGGAGATAACAAACGCCCTAACCTTTGGAATAGAATAGATAGGATGAAAATCAAATGGTATAAATACAGATGTAACAGGAGAATAAAGACAGAACCTGGTGGGATTTGTGTGCGGCTCCTCTTTCAGACTTGAACCCTGAACCACGCAGAACGTCGGGGGAAAACATACTCGACAATAAGGAAACTACTAAACTTCCTGTGCAAGCGAAGTAGAATTTCATAAGAGCATAATGGATGGAGAAGAGAGCACCTATGGTGGCTGTGAAGGCCCTGATGCCATGTATGTCAAATTGATATCTTCAGATGGTCATGAATTTATTGTAAAAAGAGAACATGCATTTACATCAGGAACAATAAAAGCCATGTTGAGTGGCCCAGGTCAATTTGCTGAGAAGGAAACTAATGAAGTCAATTTTAGAGAGATCCCTTCACACGTGCTATCAAAAGTGTGCATGTATTTTACTTACAAGGCTCGCTACACTAACAGCTCCACGGAGATTCCTGAATTCCCAATTGCACCTGAAATTGCACTGGCACTGCTGATGGCTGTGAACTTCCTAGATTGTTAAATAAAATAAATTATAATAGACTGTTAAAAATAAAGAACCTGGTGGGAGAACCTGGCTGGAGAACCTGCCTATGCTGATCAACTGAACGCTGCCTCTGTGTCATTCCTTCTTCGCCAACTCTGTCCACACCTTTGGGAACCCCTGAACCTGCTGGGGCTGGACCCCAACACCTGGGCAAGCAGGGTCGGTGGCCACCCTGCCTGACACGAGGGCACACCCTGGCCTCTGCCTGGATCCTGCACCCGCCACCTGGGGACCATGTCCCCCTCTGCCCTCCCTTTCCCCTTACAATCGAGGACAAAACAGAGGAGTGGGGTCCAGGAGTCTTTGAAAACATAGAATATGACACACAATATTATAACTTGAAAAGAACTTGAGGGCCAGCAACCACAGCGCACGTGCTTAGTTGCATAAAGTTTGTGTTGTTTCATTTTATTCTGAAAAGGCTTGAGGTAGGAATGAGTGTCTCCTTTCACAGGAGAGGAAAACTGAGGCCCATGAGGGTTAGTGACTTGCACAGGGTCACACGGGACAGGTGGCAGCTCTTGTCCCTGGTCCCAGTCCTGAGCCCTGTGCAGCGCTCTCCACAGGACAGCCTGCCCTCCAAGGAGACAGGGCAGTCTGGCTGCTGTCAGGGTCCATGGAGGAGAGCTACTGGGGACCCGTTTTCCCCAGGGAGTTCAACTCCCTCCAAGTTGCATAGCAGCTGGTAGCCACACCTTCCTGGTGGGGAGGACAGATGGGAGAGAGAGAGAGAGAGAGAGAGAGAGAGAGAGAGAGAGAGAGAGTGTGTGTGTGTGTGTGTGTGTGTGTGTGAGCACCAGGCCAGCCAGTTCAAGTTGAGTCTCCCATCTGGCACCCTCTCCTGGACCCAGGGAAGAGGTGCCTCCTCCCCATGGTCCCATAGGATTACCCCAGTTCCTCTTTTCTCCCCATATCCATCTTGGAGTGGCCCTACTAAGGCCCTGACTGTGTTGGTCCCTGACCATGACCTTTGCTCTCCCACGTGGGAGGTTCCTGTCCCAGAGCCGAGTAGAGATGCCACATCTACACCCACGTGTTCTCTAGCCCGTCCAGGCTGCAGACCCCTCTTCAGGGGACAAATGCAGCCCAGATTCTACAGCCTTCCCTGCAGGAGGGGCCAGGCCACCCAGGCCAACTCCTGGGCTGCATCTGCCCCATTGGTCTCCTCAGTCCTGGGCTGTGGGAGCCCTGATCTGGCTCCCTGTGTCACAGTGGCTCCTCTCTCCCCAGGGGAAGACACCCTGGGAGGGGGGCAGGGGGGTGGTGATCCCCCCTCACTGAGCTGTGGCCTCCCATTCAGGGGACTCTGAAGGGCCTTAGTTCCCTCCAAGGCAGTGGTTCTCAACCAGTGTGTCTCGACACCTTTAGCGGTCGAACGACCTTTCACAGGGGTCGCCTAAGACCATCCTGCATATCAGATATTTACATTATGATTCATAAGAGTAGCAACATTACAGTTATGAAGTAGCAACGAAAATAATTTAATGGTTGGGTCACAAAATGAGGAACTGGATTTAAAGGGCCAGAAGGTTGAGAACCACTGCTCTAAGGGCTCAGACCTGCAGCCCAGGTAGGATGGGGGAGACAGTTCTGAGTTCAGCTTCTGCACTCCAGTCTGGGGTCAGGCTGGTCCTGCTGCTGAGGGGAGCTCTCAGCTGCCCCTCACACCTGTCCCAGGAAGGATAGCCAGCAGGTGGCCACGGTGAGAGGGTGGGCTCTGCTGGCTCCCAGAACTTGAGGGACCAGCAGCCTGGCCAGGGCACATGGGAGGTCAGTCGGAGGGTACGTGGCCGCAGGGCCGGGCTGGACAGCTCTGGGGCCCCTGCTGCCCATGCCTCTGGGACCCCCAGCTTTTAGTCACTTTCTCCTCCTCCGCCAGGACGGCGGCTGGGACCTGCTGCCTCTGGGACTTTCTTCCCCACGTTCATGAGAAGCTGGAGGGGAGCAGAGGGCAGCTGAGGACACAGGGTCCTGGTGGGGAGAGGGCAGCTGTCCACCCCACACCACTCCCCTCAGCTGGACGGCTGAGCATTTAGACTTCTTAAGAATACACATGAAATTTCTTATATGGAGTAAAGAAATGTTGAAATGAATTGCATGGGAGACTCACCAGTGTGGGGTTTTCATCCCTCCCACAATAGAGGAAGAAAGACAGAATTTGCATGTCTATCAATTACCTATGATTTGCGGAATCCTGTATAATAAAACCCTAATATGCAGATCACTGAAGAGTGGAAAGACCGGCAGAATGACTGGTTGCGATGATGCGCACTGTCCCCTGAGAGGGAGGTGACCTGTGGCAGCAATCAGGGAGCTGGGCTGGCCAGTGGGCAGCCCAGGCCACCAGCCTAGGTGGGTGCCAGTGGGGGGCCTCCCCATCACACCACTCATGGGTCGCCCCACAGATTGCCCTGATTGCTGACCAGGCCTAGGGACCTTACCCTCTATATTGGGGACTGTCTCTTAGATCTAAAAATTCAAACCTGGCAAAGCTTCTCTCACACTGAAGAAACAGGATGATGCAGTGATGACATGCATGGACTCTGGCTTGCACATTTTGTGGTCAGCCCTGATTCTGACCCTTATAACTGTGTGACAAAGCCAATTACTTAACTTCTCTTGCTCCAGTTTTCCACCCATAAGATGGGAAAAATGGCACTACTGCCTCAGAACGATCATGTTATGTACTGCTTTTTATAATCAGGGCTAAAAAATGTAGCTGCCCATACAACAGCAAGATGCCTTACACCTGCATGAAAAGTATGGTCACAGGTGCATGCAACTTCCCGGATTGCAAGAGGGATGTCCGACTCCGGTTTAGGCCTGACATCCCCCATGGGCTCCCAGATTGATAGTTGAGCAGGTCGGGCTGAGGGACCCCTTGCCTCCCGTGCATGAATTTCACCCACTGGGCCTCTGGTTATAAAATAGTTGTCATTGAATCAGAATCAAAGAACCAGGAAGAATGTGCTAGAGACGATACAGTTTTCCATGGGAGTGCACATTTTTTATGGAAAAGTGTGGCTTTGAGAGTCATTCCCTGAAGGTCAGAGGGAAATACCTATAAAATAAAGCACATGAATCACTTCTATGTGTTTTCAAGGACCCGCACAAATGTAAATACATGTATGGAAAGTAGATTGAAAGGACATATGCATTAACTATATTAAGAGGATACCGATGGGCATCGGGTAGGAAGTGCAGCGAGGGGATGGAGGTGGAAAAAAATAAATTCCATAAAACCAGACCAACGGTGAAGTGAGTCCTTGGCTGACTGTGTGCATGGACTGGGATGCTGATAGCGGGGAGGCTGTGCACGTGTGGGGACAGGGCCATATGGGAACTGTACTGTGTCTTTAATTTTGCTGGGAACCTAAAACTGCTCTAAAAAATAGTCAATTTTTTAAAATGACCCAGAAAATGAAACCTACATTTTATTAACCAAAGTCACCACAATAAATTTAATTTAAAAATAAAATGTTTTTTAAAAGACCATGAGAGTGATGGGTTTGCCAGTGGCTTCACCGGAGGGCCAGAGACGCCCCAGCAGAGCAGGTCTGAACAGCAGCGAGGGAACAAGCACAGGTTCATTTGGATGATTCATTGAGTCCCAGTTGTTGTATTTAATTTTTATAAAAGCCTAGAGACCCAGTATATGAAATTCGTGGGGGCGTTGGGGGGTAGTCATTCAGCCTGGCCTGCACCCTCTCGCAATCCGGGACATCTCTCTCACAATCCGGGACCGCTGGCTCCTAACCGCTTGCCTGCCTGTCTGCCTGCCTGATCGCCCCTAACCACTCTGCCTGCCTGTCTGATTGCACCTAACCACTTGCCTGGCCTGCCTGATCACCCCTAACTGCCTCTGCCTCTGCCCCTGCCGCAATGGTTTCGTCCAGAAGGATGTCCGGAATGACGTCCAGAAGATTGTAAGGCTGTCTGGTCTAATTAGCATATTATGCTTTTATTTTTTTATAAAAGACTAGAGGCCCAGTGCACAAAAATTTGTGCACTCGGGGGGGAGGGGGGCCCTCAGCCCGGCCTGTGCCTTCTCGCAGTCTGGGACCCCTCGGGAGATAACAACCTGCTGGCTTAGGCCTGCTCCCGGGTGGCAGAGGGCAGGCCCAATCCCTAGGTGCAGCCCCTGGTCGGGCTCAGAGCAGGGCTGATTGGGGAGTTGGGGCGCTGCCCCCTGTCATGCACAGAGCAGGGCAGATTGGGAGGTTGTTATGCCACCCTCAGTCACGCTCAGGGTAGGGCTGATTGGGGGGTTGGGGCACCACCCCCTATCACACTCAAGGCAGGGTTGATGGGGAGGTTGCGGCGACATCCCCTGTCACGCACAGAGCAGGGACCATCAGGGGGTTGGGCGCTGCCCCCTGTCATACACAGAGCAGGGCCCATCAGGGGGTTGGGGAGCTCCCCCCTGTTATGCACAGAGCAGAGCCAATCAGGGGGTTGAGGAGCTCCTCCCTGTCACGCACAGAACAGGGTCCATCAGGGGGTTGGGGAGCTCCCCCCTGTCACGCACAGAGTAGGGCCAATCAGGGGGTTTGGGGCGCCTCCACTGTCACACTCAGGGCAGGGCCGATGGGGAGGTTGTGGCTCTACCCTGTCACACACAGAGCAGGGCCTGTGGGGGGGGGGGGGTGGGGGTTGGGGCACTGCACCCTGTCACACACAGAGCCACAGTGCGATCAGGGGGTTTGGGCTCTGCACCCTGTCACGCTGATCCGGTGCCAGGAGGCCTCACGGCTCCGCTGATCCCAGTGCTGGGAGGCATATTACCCTTTTACTATATAGGATAGAGGCCTGGTGCACAGGTGGGGGCCGGCTGGTTTGCCCTGAAGGGTGTCCTGGATCAGGGTGGGGGTCCCCACTCGGGTGCCTGGCCAGTCTGGGTGAGGGGCTGAGGGCTGTTTGCAGCTGGTCACACACCCTTCAAGGTAGGGGTCCCCACTGGGGTGCCTGGCCAGTCTGGCTGAGGGGCTGAGGGCTGCTTTCAGGCTGGTGGTTGTTGATTGAAGCTCCCAACTGCTCCTTTTTTTTTTTATTATTCTGGGCCAGCTTTAGCTCTGGTTCTAGCTCTGAGAGCAGGTATCTGGTTTGTTTCGGTTCTATAATCGAAACAATGTATAACTCCAGCTCTGAGATCTTCTGGGGTTTTGTTTAGCTTCTATATTTGTTAGAATGTTTCAAACTGCCAGCTCAGAAGCCGGCAAGTCAGGTGGGGATGTTGGAGTCCGCAGCAAGCAAGCCTCATGTTAGCTTCCAGCTGCCTGGCTGCCGGCCGCCATCTTGGCTGACAGTTAATTTGCATATACTCACTGATTAGCCAATGAAAAGGGTAGCGGTTGTACACTAATTACCATGTTTCTCTTTTATTAGTGTAGACTAGAGGCCCAGTGCACAAAAATTTGTGCACTTGGGGGGGGAAGGGGGGTCCCTCA
>NW_005871762.1:174870-176636 GCF_000147115.1 Myotis lucifugus | reverse complement strand
GCATATTACCCTTTTACTATATAGGATAGAGGCCTGGGGCCGGCTGGTTTGCCCTGAAAGGGTGTCCTGGATCAGGGTGGGGGTCCCCACTGGGGTGCCTGGCCAGCCTGGATGAGGGGATGATGGCTGTTTGCAGCTGGTCACACACCTTCAGGGTGGGGGTCCCCACTGGGGTGCCTGGCCAGTCTGGCTGAGGGGCTGAGGGCTGCTTTCAGGCTGGCGGTTGTTGATTGAAGCTCCCAACCGCTCCTTTTTTTTATTTTTATTCTGGGCCAGCTTTAGCTCTGGCTCTAGCTCTGAGAGCAGGTATCTGGTTTGTTTCGGTTCTATAATCGAAACAATGTATAATTCCAGCTCTGAGATCCCGGCCTATATTTGTTAGAATGTTTCAAACTGCCAGCTCAGAGGCCAGCAAGTCAGGCGGGGAACATTGGAGTCTGCAGTCCCTGGAGCAAGCAAGCCTCATGTTAGCTTCCAGCTGCCTGGCTGCTGGCTGCCATCTTGGCTGACAGTTAATTTGCATAAGGATATGCTGATTAGCCAATGGGAAGGGTAGCAGTCGTACGCTAATTACCATGTTTCTCTTTTATTAGTGTAGATAGTTTGGCATTTTCTTGGGCCTCTGATTAGTTCAGTGGCTCTCCTTCCTCCCAGCTCCCCACACTTTCCGCTCAGTACGTTTCTCTCAATAAGAAAGGCGCTGGGCAGAGACCTCACAAAAGAAGTTTCAGAAGCCTTTTACATTCCTGAGAGATAAGTTTATTTGTTTGTTCGTTTGGGGAACAAGAGCGAATGTGATGTTTGCTAGTGGAGGAAGGCATGCCCGTCAGCTCCTGGAAGGGTGATTTTGCTGCTCCCCTGGGTTTGGCTCACCTGAGGAGTGAGAGAAATAGATAGCATTTGCATGTGATCCATCCATGCCAGTCCCGGCTTCAGCCTCACTCCCTCCTCTGAAGAAAAGACTGGATTGCCCAGCAGCCAAAACCATGCTGGCCGCTCCCACCCCCAGGTCTTCCTGTCCTGGTGAGCCCAGCCCAGCGCCATTCACAGGGTTCCCGGGGCTGGACCTGCCTCCTGGGCAAAGAAGGGGGGAAAGTCAACCCCTAGGACAGGGCCCCTCTGAGCTCTTGTCTGCAGCTACCATCTGGGTCCCCTCATTCATTTCCACCCCAAGCCTGGCCTCAGCCCCCACTCACCTGAGGCCCTGGCTTTCCGGAGAAGGACAAACAGGACTGAGAACACCAGGCCCTTGTTTAGGACGAATCCGCAAGTCAGAACAATAGCCATCACCTGCGGCTCGGAAAGGGGCAGGGCAGGCGGCAGGCCTGGAAGGTCAAGCACAAGCATTGGAGTCCTAGGTTTGACCCTCCTGAGTACAAGAGGGTGAGTGTCTGCCGGATGATCTGCTCTGAAGCTCAGCCTGCTCCCTGCCTCCTGGCCACCACAGCAGCCAAGCAGGGACTTTGAAGCTTGGCCTTATTTTCCCATAATCCTCTGCGCTGGCTCTCACCCTTAAGCAGCAGTTCTCAACCTGTGGGTCGCAACCCCTTTGGAGGTCCTACGACCCTTTCACAGGGGTCGCCTAAGACCATCCTGCATATCAGATATTTATATTACGATTCATAACAGTAGCAACATTACAGTTATGAAGTAGCAACAAAAATAATTTTATGGTTGGGGGTCACCACAACATGAGGAACTATATTTAATAGGCCAGAAGGGGTGAACCAAGATGGCGCATAGGTAACACCGGAGATGCTGCCTCG
>NW_005871762.1:134224-174770 GCF_000147115.1 Myotis lucifugus | reverse complement strand
CAACCACTTCAAAAATATAACTAAAAGACAAAACGGACATCATCCAGAACCACAGGAAGGCTGGCTGAGTGAAAATTCTACAACTAGAAGGAAAGAGAAAAGCACACTGAGACTCAGAGGAGCTGCGGAAGTAAAGTGCAGAGGTATGGAGGCGCATGTGGAAAGGGCTGGCAACTGAGGACACAGTTGTCTTTTTCAATCAGGAGGGAGTATCAAGCTCCCGACTGCTCTGAACTCCAGTTCCGGGTGAGTCTCTGGGGACCCAGACTCATACAGGGAGAAACTGGACTGTCTGGCATGGGTCGGAACTCGAGGGCGGCTTTCTCTCAGAGGTGCTTGCAGCAATTACCAGGACACTGAGACACGGGGCCTCATAGGGTAGGACTGAGGATCAGCCATAGTTGTTTGTTCTGCCCTGTTGATTCTCTGAGACCCCGCTCCACCCAAGCTGTGCGCAGAGGCTTTTGCATATGAAAGGCCTGGCCCTTTGCAATCTGAAAATTACCTAACAAACTGCAGCTGGGCCAGACAGACCCAGAACTTCCAAGAGAAGGCCCAAGGCCCCACAGCAGCTTGCATTGCTTCACAGCTGGGCCTCATCTGGGCACCTCCGTACCCCAAAAAAGGAAGGGGAACCTGCAGATCTCTCCATAGCTCCTGCTGGGTAGCCTCAGGCAGAGGCTAAATTAGCACCTCCTTAGAGATCCAAGAGCCAGTGTACCCGGTGATCAGAGTGGGACCATCCAGATTACAACTCCTCAGATCCATAAGGGACACACTCAGGGAGCAGACTCAGTGAGCACCAAAACCCCGCTGAAGCAAGTCTTTGCCCCAGAAGGGTGTCTCCAGCACAGAAGTTCTCCCACTGTAGACACAGCTGATTCTCACAGCCAATTTGGCCTGGAGGTCAATTCCTCCCAGTGATAACTACAACAATCAAGGCTTAACTACAACAAGACTACAACAAGACTGTGCACAAAGCATACAAAGGGGTGCACCAAGAGTGTCCACCTCAGGTAACTGGGGAGGCTGAGCCACTGGGCCCTATAGGACACCTAGAACAGAAAGCCACTCTATCAACACAGGGAAGCATAAAAAATGTGGAGACAAAGAAACAGGTCACAAATGACAGAAATGGAGGAAAGCAAACTACTGGATATAGAGTTCAAAACCACACCTTTAAGGTTTTTCAAGAATTTTCTAGAAACCGCTGATAAATTTAGTGCAACCCTCAAGAAATCTAGTGAGACCCTTGAGGTTATGAAAAAGGACCAACTAGAAATTAAGCATACACTGACTGAAATAAAAAAATATTATACAGAGATCCAACAGCAGACTAGATGATCAAAAGAATAAAGTCAAATATTTGAAATACGAAGAAGCAAAAAACACCCAACTGGAAAAGCAAAATGAAAAAAGAATCCAAAATTACGAAGATAGTGTAAGGAGCCTCTGGGACAACTTCAAATGTACCAACATACGAATTATGGGGGTGCCAGAAGAAGAGAGAGAGCAAGATATTGAAAACCTATTTGAAGAAATAATGGCAGAAAACTTCCCCTACCTGGTGAAAGAAATAGACTTCCAAGTCCGGGAAGCGCAGAGAACCCCAAACAAAAGGAATCCAAAGAGGACCACACCAAGACACATCATAATTAAATTGCCAAGAGCAAAAGACAAAGAGAGAATCTTAAAAGCAGCAAGAGAAAAAAAAGTCAGTTACCTACAAGGGAATACCCATACGACTGTCAGCTGATTTCTTAACAGAAACTATGCAGGCCAGAAGGGAGTGGCAAGAAATATTCAAAGTGATGAATACCAAGAACCTACAACCAAGATTACTTTACCCAGCAAAGCTATCATTCAGAATTGAAGGTCAGAGAACGAGCTTCACAGATAAGAAGAAGCTAAAGGAGTTCATCACCACCAAACCAGTATTATATGAAATGCTGAAAGGTATCCTTTAAGAAGAGGAAGAAGAAGAAAAAGGGAAAGATACAAATTATGAACAAAAAATACACATCTATCAACAAGTGAATCTAAAAATCAAGTGAATAAATAATCTGATGAATAGAGTGAACTGATGAATATAATAGAATTGGGCATAGAAAGCGAGTGGACTGACTCTTCTCAGGTGGGTGGGGAAAGGGGTGTGGGTGGTGTGGAAGAGACTGGACAAAAATCGTGCACCTATGGATGAGGACAGTGGGGGAGGGGTAAGAGCAGAGGGTGGGGTGGAGGGGAGCTATGGGGGGAAAAAAGAAGAACAACTGTAATAATCTGAACAATAAAGAATTAATTAAAAAAATAAAAAACAAACAAACAAATAAATAAATAAAGGGCCAGAAGGTTGAGAACCACTACCCTAAAGGGATCTACCTGGTCTCCAGCCCCTAATATCTCCCTTCTGCATAGCTCCTGCCCACAGCTCCTGCATCAATCACTCTGCACTGAGCCCTCACTCTCCCACTCAAGGCTCCAGGGAAAGCCCTTCGTGCTCCCATTGCCTACAGAACAAAGTGCACAAGGCTGCAGGCGCCCAAGGCTCTCACAGTCTGAATCCACCACCGGTCCTGCTTTAGCCTCACCATCTCCTCTCCACTCAGCCCAACTGTCTCCATGTGTCGCTGACACTCGGTGAGTGCATGTCCCCACCTGCTCCTGGTGGCGGCCACTCCTCTTCTGCATGTGTTACTCCTCTGCTACCTTCACAGTTTCTCCTCCTCCAGGTAGTGCTCTCTACACCCCTCCGGGCCCCATGGCCCAGCAGCTCTGTGCAGAGGATTTCTGTCCATCCCCTTCTTTTAACTCCAAGGAAGATTGCTCAAATCCATTCGCCCCTGGGCCACGTTTTCTAGGTGATGCTCTGTCATCAGGGGTAGAAACACCTTTGTAATCATAGCTCCCCACCCCAGCTCCTTTCCTCTGTGGCTGGTTGATGGGACTTGTGCTGCCTTAAGGCAGTAACATTCAAGGCTTGTGTGAGGGCTTCAGAAGGCAAATAGAAGTGAAAGTCCTTCTGCCTGCGGGGGCTCAGGACTCCCTCGCCTGCCTGGAGCAGGAGACAGGCCTCCATGTGGTCTAGCCTGGCTCTGTGGAGCCCACCTGTGAGGCCTGAGCCGAGGGCCCAGCTAATGACCCCAAAGTATCATTCTACTTTGCTGTGGCCTCTGGGCAGCGACCCTCATTCAGACCCAACTGATGTTGAATCCAGATTACCCTTCAGGGTTGGTTCTCTTTGACTGACACCGGCCCCTAACGGGCCCAGAAAATGCTTGATGAAGATGGGACTGCATTCCCCGAGGCTGCCAGTCTGCTGGACAACCTGTCTGACTTAACCGGAACCGGAGAGGGACCTCCAAGATATTTGGAACCATTTTTCTTCCACAGGCTGAGCAACTATGTCCCAAGTTCATTGCTATGGGACTGTACTATATGTGGGGGATAAATATTCACAGAGTCCTAGAAGGTCAAAGGTGAAAGCAAGCATTCAATACCATCCAATCTAAGCCCTAAGGAACAGGGTGGACAGGGAGTGTCCAAGGCCACTCAGTAGACATCAGCAGAGCCACACTGGGTCCCATGTCTCCTGTCTCCTTGGCGTGTATTTCTGTGACATTTGCTGGTCTCAGTCTTCAGAGTCTTGTCCAGGGAGCCTGGCCTAATCTTTTAGCTCTTGGCTCCCAGGTCCACCCAGCCCTTCACAGTCAAGTGGCCCACTCACCAGGCCACAAGCCCTGCTCTCACTTCTGACCCTTCTCCTCCCTCCCACGCCCCCTTCTCTCCCTAAGTTCCCATTTCAGGTCTCTCTTCCTAAGGCAGGGTTGGGTGGACAACATCCATCACCTCCGAACAGCATGACATTGTGTAAGTTTCTCTCTGTGGGCATCTGCTGCCATGATCTCCTCCACCTGGAAAAGTGGAGGGAGACGCCGACGGATTCCCCAGAGTTCATCGAGGGTAAGTCCATTTACCGGGGCAGGCCTAACACCACTCCAGGAAGAAGTCTCCATTCATTTGTTTTAACCTGACTGAAAACGGTACCTGGCTGCCACCCGCTCCCAGGCCACCTCATGCTACCACAGGTGTCCTTACAGAGGATTGTGCTCTTGTTTCCCCTGGGAGACCAGTAAGTCCTTCAGGCAGGAACAAGCTGTGCTAGACTCAGTGTCCTTAGCTACAGCAGCCAAAGTTTTCTCCAATTACTGCAGATAGAATAGGAAGCTGCTGTGAAAACTCCACTGCCCGCTATTTGTGGATTGATGAAAATAATTAGGTTCACATTTATCCTGTATTAAACTTGATATCATTCTCATTCAATAATATGGGTTCAGTCATTCCCAATAATCCCTTATTGTCTTTATTAGGATTTGCATTAAAGAACAAGGCAGCTATTAATTGATGGAGTCAGACCTGGTGGGCCCAAGCTGTCTACTGGAGTGGGCAAACGTTGCCAAAGGTGTAAATAAAGCCCATTTCTCTGAACTTAAACATAGAGAACCCCAGAGAATTGGAGCCATTGAACTTCACTATGGAGGAAGCCTGGAGGAGGAGGAGGGACACTCTCAAGGTCACTGAGTAGGTTCTGGGTTGAGGAGGAGTGGAAAACAGGCCCGTGCACCTTTTATTATCCTGTGACGGCACCACTTACCTTTGCAACCAGCAACCATTTCAGCACTTCCACGTGTACGGGTACTAAGACCAAATTACTAAATTGCTCCTGTGTAGAGAGGACAGTGGAACTGCTTCACCAACTGCATAAATCACTTGTAACCAGTCTCTTCATTTCTGGGCATCCCTGGGTGTTCCTAAAGGCCTGGGGGCTGTTTTCCTATTATGTGGGTTCAGTAGCTTCCTTCCATTCCTGTCTATAGTACCTTCCTTTTGCTTGGTCAACTCTTTATTTCCAGACATTACTATGAAGTTTGACTCTAGCCCCACCCTGGCCTAATCCTATCTAATAATAGACAAACATGGCAATTAACCGTACCTCCGACATGCTTCCCATTGGCTAATCAGGGCGATATGCAAATTAACTGCCAACCAAGATGGTGGCCGGCAGCCAGGCAGCTGAAGCGAACAGGAGGCTTGCTTGCTCCAGTGATGGAGGAAGCCAAGGTTGCCTGCCTGCCTCTGCCCAGCTCTGAACTGCACTCTAAGCAACTATGTTGCAATTATAGAAGCTAAACAAAGCCCAGAAACCAGCTTTCAGCAGCCGAGGCCTCAGAGCTGGAGCCAAGCCTCAGAGCTAAAGCCGGCTCTCAGCTCCATTGACAGCCATAGAAGGTAAATAAATCCCAGAATAAAAAAAAAAAAAAAGGAAAAAAGGAGAGGTTGGGAGCTTCAGTCACCCGCCAGCCTGAAAATGGCCCTCAGACCCTCACCCAGACTGGCCAAGCACCCCGGTGGGGACCCCCACCCTGAAGGGGGTGTGACTAGCTGCAAACAGAAATCATCCCCTCATCCAGGCTGGCCAGGTACCCAAGCGGGACCCCCACTCTGATCTGGGATACTCTTCAGGGCAAACCAGCCGGCCCCCACCCATGCACCAGGCCTCTATCCTATATAGTAACAGGGTAATATGCAAACTGACCCTAACAGCAGAAGGACTGGGAATGACTGGTCACTATGACACACACTGACCACCAGGGGGCAGACGCTCAATGCAGGAGCTGCCCTCTGGTGGTCAGGGCACTCTCACATGGGAGGAGCTCTGCTAAGCCAGAAGCCAGGCTGACGGCTGCCAATACAGCAGTGATGGTGGGAGCCTCTCCTGCCTCCTCAGCATAGAAGGCAAATAAATCCCAGAATAAAAAAAAAAAGAAAAAAAGGAGAGGTTGTCCGACTGCAGTTTAGGCCTGCTCCCAGCTGGCAAGTGGACATCCCCTGAGGGCTGCCGGGCTGCCAGAGGGATGTCTGATTGCCATCTTAGGCCCACTCCCCCAGGGAGCGGGCCTAAGCCAGCAGGTGGTCATCCCCTGAGGGGTCCCAGACTGCGAGAGTGCACAGGCCGGGCTGAGGGACCCCCCCGAGTGCACAAATTCTGGTGCACTGGGCCTCTAATCCATATATATAAAAGGCTAAGACACCAGCGGACTGGACAGTAGGTATGATGCACACCAACCATTAGGGGGCCGACGTTCAATGTAGGAGCTGCCAAGCGACAGAATTTCCATAGTGCCCTCTCACACTCCGGGACCCCTCAGGGATGTCCGACTGCTGGTTTCAGCCTGATCCCTACAGGCCAGGCTGAGGGACCCTGCTCACTCCGCAGACGCCCTTCCAGCTCCTTCGAGTCCCAGCTTCGCCCCATTCGGTGGGCCAGGGGAGGGATGGCGGGAGGTTGGCTCCAGGGCATGTTGTGCCCATCTCCCCCAGTCCTTCCCCGCCAGACACCTTCTAATTAATTTCCTTTCGATGTGCATGACTCCGTGCGCTGGGCCTCTAGGACTTACATATTGGGATTTGCAGGAAGTGGAGAGCAGGGTCCTGTGTGGTGGAGGCCTCTCCAACTCTCTGGTTCAAAGGGAGAAGGTTTATTAGGGAGCTCGGGGCAGAAGTATTGGGTTAGGTGGGTAGACAGGCTTTCTGAGAAGAGAGGGCGAGAACTAGCAGGCCTCCACTCATGAGAAGCAATTCAAGGACGTGAGACGCCCTTCGTCTGGCTGTCTAGCACCTATTCCTTGTTTGCTACTATGTAAATCCCTTGAGAAAGGGAACAGTTTCGCTGGCCACACTGGGCCCCTTCCAGGATCCACCAAGGACCATCGGATCCAATGGGTCTCTGTCGGATCCCAGCCGCTCCATGTATCGGCTGAAAGACACAGTGAGTCGCGTGCCCTCCCTGAGCCTTCTTCCCGTGTACAGTGGAGACAGCCATAACCTTGGCCATGCAGCCGGTGTTCAGTACCCGGTCCTCCTAGCGGCACTCTGCTCAGAGTGAGAGAAATTTTGACATCACCTAGTCTAACTTCCTTGCCTTAACCGGTGAGAAAACTGGGGTCCAGAGAAAGGAGCTATGGCTCTCAAAGTCACAAAGCGAGAGACAAGAAGATCCATGTGCTCTGATTTCGGATGGAGGGCTTTTCATGACTCTGCGCTCTCTCTCCAAAGCCCCCCAGAGGCAGACATGCCAGCCTGCGGCTCAGGAGCGCGGCCTCCACAACCTTCCCTGTCTGGGCTGCTCACCTTCACATGGTACCAGCCGAATGCGAGGAGGCAGGACAACGGGGCTCTGGGGTGAGAGGTCAATCACACACTGATAGAGCCCCAGGTCCTGCCTCTGGAGCTCCCTCATGGTGACTCTGAACGTGACCTCGGTGGGGTCGTCCTCCAGCAGGTATCTCCCGGCCTGGGCAAGGTTCAGGTCCGCGTTTCTGGTATCTGTGCGCACCAGTGTCTCCGGGGGGCCGGGGCCCCTCACCCGCTGCCAGGCCTTCAGGCTGGAGGCGTACTGCCTGGTGTACAAACAGGAAATGGTCAGGTTGCTGCCTTCCAGCAGGCACATTTGCTCCTCGTCTTCGCCTCGGAGTCCTAGAATGAGAGGGCGAAGAGCTTCACTCAGCAGCCTTCCTCCCACCGTCCCCACAGGCACAGGCCGCTCCGCAGAGCCCAGGGCACAGGCGGGCGTCCTGGTAGCTCCCTCAAGCCCTTGGGAGTCATCTGGGATTTCCGTGCGCTCCGTGAGATGGCTCGGCGTCTTTAGCAATATACACACATATGGAGCCAAGAGGGCAAAGCACCGATCCTGGTTCAGTGTTTGAATCTAGTAGATGAGTTTATGGTGACTGTTTTTTCTATACTGTACTTTATAAATTGAAATATTTCCATAATAGAATCTTTTTTATTTTTCAAGTAGAAAGAGAACTGAACCAGTTTTGCCACCCATGTTCTTTTCTACCTGTGGTTCCCAGGCATGTACCTTGCTTTCAGGGACACTGTACCTTGTATTACCCCCTGGGGTCCCCAAGCCAGATGTGCTTCCACTCCTCCCCGCCCATATCCACCCCATTAGGTCCCAGAGAGGAGTCTACTGAGCAGTTCCAGCTGGTACTACCCTCAGTCTCCCCGCAACCCTCAGCCCACTGACCACCCTACACCTGTTCCATCTCCAGCGTCATGGTCCTGGGCAGCCGCCTGGGCTTCGTTAAGCACTTACTAAGCCCTAAACACTGAACCAAGTGTTTCACACCCATCGGCTGTGTGGCTCTTAGAACAACCCTCCAAAGTAGGCGCTATTTACAAATGAGGAACTGAGGCTCCGAGGAGGCAGAGGACTTCTTACGGTCACATCTGTACAAAGTGGCAGAAACAGGATTAGAACCAGCTCTGTCTGCTTCCGGAACCTCTTTGCCCGTCTGCCTCAGCCCCCGAATGTTCCTCTAAGGAGGGACTGTGCCTTGCACTGCTTTTCATCTCCCAGGGTGTCCGCACGGCGAGGAGAGGCTGTTTGGTGACTTCACATCATTTTCTCACTTGGAGATGCGCTGGAGGAACCTCCAGCATCCACTGGCCACCCAGCCCCGCTGGGTCGGGGCCGGGCAGCACAGTCTGCCTTCATTTCCTTCCTTCCCCCATCCCTGTCTCCAACACATACCCGGATCCCATCCCAGTCCCCCTAAAGGAGGGAGAGAAAACCCTCTTAGGAGGTACCTCCCCTTGGCCATCTACGTCCCTCTCCCTTCCCCTCCTCACCTGAGACCCAGAGCAGCAGCAGTAGCAGCAGCTATGGCCGCCCCCAGAGCCCCGTCCTGTCCATTCTATCCATCAGGCGTTGGCCACCCCAGGGCTCTAGCACTTGCTGGAGGATGTTGCCCCATGTGGGTGTCTTCCACCTTCTCTGAGAGGATTAGCTGTTCCTTTGCAATTGAGAAACCCAGAGGGAAATGCAATGAGAGGGACCCGCTCGGGAAATGCAGAAGGAGAAGAGCGATCACTGCCCCTGTGACATCTTCCTTCCCGCTCTCATTATGCCATAGCCTGTGGGGCAGCACTCCCCATTCTCCACCACAGCAAGCCCTGACCCACCCACCGGATGTCCCACCTCTGCCCCACTCACTTCCTCAGGGCACCGACACATCCTCCCCGAGCCCCTCTGGTACATTCACGGTTTGCCCTTCAGGGTCTGGTTCAGACCTTCCTGATGACATGCCTTGTTTAAGCTCACTCCCCCACGCTTCTCAAGTATGAGCATGTGGCTGAATCGTGTGGGAAGGCTGGCAAACACATGCATGCGCGGGCTCCACCCCCGGAGACTCCAGTTTAGGAAGTCTAGAGAGGGCCCAGGATCTGCATTTTAACAAGCAGCACAGGTGATTGTGAGGCAAGTGGTCCCAATGGTGATGCCTGGAAAAGCTCTGCATGAGGTCAGAGGGGCCCCAAGACTTTCCAGGGTCCTCAGCCTGCGTCTGAGGTGAGCACTTCTGGGAGCCCCAGTCTAGACACTGGGCATGGAGGCCACAGTTGTAACAGTGCTGGGAGTGACTTACTGCCATGGACTGAAGGCCCTCGTGCACCAAGTGCTTTATTCAGGTGATCTCACTTAATCCTACCAGCTTCGGGAGACTCTTTAGGGATATCTGTCATCTTTTGAGTCTCCAGCCCCCAGTGCCTTTTCTATTTGGGGGATATTCCCCAATGTGTGGGTCTCACTAGGACGCAATGCTGCCCCCCCCCTTCCACTCCTTGGCGCCTATGGCACAGGCTTGGGACTTGACCTAAGCTTGGCCAAACGCATGATCCTGTGATGAAAGACGTGGGGCCAGTTGGAGATGAGTGCACATACAAAGCCCATGAACAGCATGGTGGCAGGTTCGAGTGGCTTCAAGTGTACAGGGGAGGGGCTGCAGCATCAATGGCAAGCTCACCACTAGACGACCTCATGCTCTAACCTCAGCTGTGGCCTCTTGCCCACACTCTCTTGGCTTCTGCTGTTTTCTAACAGGTCCTCCAGCCTTCTCATTGAGTCTGTGAGCCACTGACCTCTGTCTCAATTCCTTTGCTGTTCAAGACAGCCGGGCTTGCATCCAGCTGTTGGCAGCAAGAAGCATGACTGGCGTTGGTTATTTGGTCCACGAGGCAATGAGGAGTGTCTCAAGGGTGAGGCCCAGAGAGATGCACGGAGTCTTTCAAGGTCAGACATACTTCAAGGACGTTGTGGAGCTGGGGTTCACCCTGGGCGTTGCTTACTTCCAAGGCCTGTGTAATGAACCACATAGCACTGTTGTGCCAGCCAATGTCCAGCAGGAGACATGTGGCTCACTGACACCGAGTAAATGAGCCGCATTTGACAAAAGTGTGGTGGGATTTAGGGAAATCAGTAAGGGATGCTGCAGTACCCTGAGGCTGCTGACAGTGGTGAGTCATCACCACCTCTAGGCCTAAAGGGGCAGGGGGATGGAGCAGTTGCCTGAACTTGGAGATAGCTGCTGTCTGGTCAGCGGCATGAAGGGGCCTCCATTCCACAGAGGAGGCCAGAGGATAAAACCCCTGCCCTCATTCTCTTCCCGTCCTCTGCCCTGCTTTCATGCTGCCCACGGGTGAAGTCCAACTGGAAGCTAGTTGGCCAGGGAGAGAAGGATGGAGAGGGGGCCTACAGGCACAAATGGAAGAGTGTCCAGCACAACCATTTGTCTTCCAATTCAGTGTTCATGATCTCTCAGGCAAGTTTAATATATTGGGCTTAAACACTACGTAACCTATCATTACGTTAAGCACACAAGCACAGGAACTCCTGTAGCTGGTTACCTCTACTATGAACGTGTCGTGGTGTTTGGTAAGAAGCTTGATGACTTCTTGGAACTCTATCTCACAAACAAGCTTGAGAACCACCAAAAGAGAGCCGCACGTGCTGGGATGCAGTAGGTACGGAGGGGCCCTGGAATCTGCTTTATAAACAAACTAGAGGTTTGATGCATGAAATTCGTGCACGGGGAGGGGGGGTTCCCTCAGCCCAGCCTTCACCCTCTCCAATCTGGGACCCTTTGGGGGATGTCCGACTGCCGGTTTAGGCCCGATCCCCGGTTTAGGCCCGATCTCACAATCCTGGACCACTGGCTCCTAATTGCTCACCTGCTTGCCTGCCTGGTCATCCCTAACTGCCCCCCCCCCCCAGCCAGCCTGATTGCCCCCCCCCCGTTGGCCTGATTGCCCCTCATTGCCTCTGCATGCCGGCCTGATGGCCCCCCTGCCAGCCTGGTCCCTCCTAACTGCCCCCCTCAGTTGGCCTGGTTGCCACTAACTACCCCCCCCCCGCCGGCCTGGTCACCCCCAACTGCACCCCCCTATTGGCCTGGTCGCCCCCAACATCCCCCATGCTGGCCTGGTCACCCCACACAGCCTGCTTGTACAGTCATTTGGTCATTCCTCACTAACCCTCCTGCTGGCCTGGTTGCCCCATGCATCCTGCTTGTTCAGTCGTTTGGTTGTTCCTCACTAACTCCCCTGCTGGCCTGGTCGTAGGCAGCCATCTTATGAGGGTGTGGTGGTCAATTTGCATATTACCTCTTTATTATATAGGATGTTACAGGAGACACTGATGCAGGAGGACTAGAGTTTGAGAAATGCTTCACTAACTTGTTCTGCTTCTCCTAGTTAACACTTAGCAATGGCACCTCCCTTGTCCCTTCGTGAACAGGAACAGCGTTGGACTTGCTGGCCTGCAGGTACCAGACAAGCAACCTCAGAAAGCAAACACTGCATGTCTTGTGGTTACTACCTCTGAGCTGCTCGGCTCCCTTAGGGAGGAAAATAGATGCACCGAGATGAACAGTTGCTGGAAGAAGTGCTTCTCAGAGACAAGAATTCCCTTTGCACATCTTCTGATGGACTCAAAATTGGGGGATGAGAGAGAGTCTCTCTGGGGTCAGTGCCATCCTCCTGGAGGCATCAGACGGAGCAGCTGCTCTCAGGTTGATGCAGAAGTCCTTGCATGAGGGCCCTGTGATCAGGATGGGTTGGGCAGGACTGTACCTCAGCACTCAGGTGTCTTTTTTCCCACAGCAGTGGGGGAACCATGCTGAATGTAGGAATATGTTTTCCTAACACAAGCTGGAAGGTGTGTTTGTTCTTGGGGAATTTGATATGAAACTAGAGGCCCAGCGCATGAAATTCATGCACTGGAGTGGGGGGGTCCCCTCAGCCCGGGCTGTGCCCTCTCGCAGTCCAGGACTCCTCAGGGGATGTTCGCCTGCCAGCTTAGGCCCGATCCCCTGATGGCAGTGAGACATCCCTCTCGCAGTCCGGGGCTCTTGCAGTCCGGGACCCCTTGCTCCTTAACCGCCCGCCTGCAGTGGAGGCGGGAGAGGCTCCTGTCACTTCCGCTGTGCTCGCCAGCCATGAGCCTGGCTTCTGGCTGAGCAGCACTCCCCCTGTGGGAGCGCACTGACCACTAGGGGGCAGCTCCTGTGTTGAGCGTCTGCCCCCTGGTGGTCAGTGCACATCATAGAGACTGGTCATTCCTCTGGTCATTCTGCCATTCGGTCGATTTGCATATTAGCGTTTTATTATATAGGATTAGCCTTGGCCATTGCTGAATTGGAGTAGGAGGACCCATCATTTTTTCCCCACCAATGGGGGACCCTTCCCCCTTTAGAGCCAAAAGAGGTAGGAGATTGGAAAGTCCTGATTTAAATCTGTTGGATTTTGGAAGTCACAGGGGGGCCTGCACACCTGCTGCAGGGGTGATCATGGGAGCTGAAGGGGACTCTCAGGGGAAGACCTAGAGAGGAAGAGGAAGGCAGAGTGGGGAGCCGGGAGTGCGCAGAGGGGAGAGCCTCCCGAAGCCTAATGCTGAGGTCTTGTCATGCCACCATCCCTGCCCTTATGAGATACAAGGGAAAGAGACACGTGGAGGCATCCCAGGAAGAGCTCCTGGCTGTTCTATTCTCTATGGGCTGAGTCTTCAGGAAAGGGACTCTTTAATTTTTGTTCCTGCCAACAAGGGATGACCTTTTACTCATGTGGCCTCATTCCAGCCACACTCTGCCCTGCCTTCCCGGGCTTGTTCTGAGGGTCCAGGGATGATGCACACAATAGACACATGATATTCTCTGTCAGTGACATTCTCTGCCAGCCTCGTCCTTCGAAGCCTCTCTCATCCTCCCAGTACTGTCCCAGGAGGCTGCCTTCTGGTTCGTTGGTTTCTCTTGGCCAAAGGGGAATTCTCCCCGTGGCGTCCTGTGTTCTCCCCATTCCGTGGCTTTCAACACCCTTTCCTGGGAGCGTTGGAAAGGCCGCAGCGGATGGAAGGAACCCAAGAGTCTGATTCTAGAAGAAAGGAAGGCCCCCGTGGCCGTGGCTGGGAGAGCAGGATGCTTCCGTGGTGCCGCTCTGCCCGGGTCCGGCCCCAGGGCAGTGGTCCAGGGCAAGGACCAAGGCAGATTTAGCAGCTGTGTCCTCTGTACCTCATGACCCCACAGGACAGCGAGTGACAGTGAAAAGCATTGGGCTGTTCGCAGCCACCCTTCGCTCTCTAACGCCTGCGCCGCCTCCAGCTCCCCGAGCTCCAGCCGAAGGAGAAGGGGGGTAAGTAAAGCGTCTCTCTTCCATGACTCCTACAAAGCAGACTGCCTGCAAATCCACTGGGGGTAAAGCACCCAGGAAGCAACTGGCTACCAAAGCCGCTCGAAAGCGTGCGCCCTCTACTGGATGAGTGAAGAAACATCATCTTTACAGGCCTGGTCATGAAATTAGACATTGTCTGAAGTCCACTGAACTTCTGATTCACAACCTTCCCTCCCAGCGTCTGGTGCGAGAAATGGCTCAGGACTTCAACACAGACCTGCGCTCCAAAGTGCAGCGATTGGTGCTTTGCGGGAGGCAAGGGAGGCCTGTCTGGGTGGCCTTTGTGAAGACCCCAACCTGTGTGCTCTTCATGCCAAACGTGTAACAGTTACGCCCAAAGACATCCAGCCAGCCCGCCGCACACCTGGAGAACGTGCTTAAGATCCACTATGCTGGGAAACATTTCATTCTTTTAAAAGATTTCTCTTCTTCCTGTTATTGGTAGTTCTGAACATTAGAGTTGTTTTGTTTGTTTTTTTACCATGGGGTCAAAAGGTACTTAAGTATATGATCGCAAGTTGAAAATAGGGGACAGAAACCAGGTATTGGCAGTTTTTCCATTTTCATTTGTGTGTGAATGTTTTTAATATAAATGCGGGGACATAAAGCATGAATGCAAGTCAAATGTTTCCGTGAACAAGTTTCAGCAGTTCCCCTTTATAACAATATAAATAAACCTGTTAAATTTTTCTAGGCAATGTCAGCAATTGGATTTTTTTAAAAAACAAGTCAATTCCTTATTGATGGCAACGAAATGGTGTTTGTAGCATTTTTATCAAACAGTAGATTCCATCCATTCATTATACTTTTCTAACTTAGTTGTCCTACATGCAAGTACATGTTTTTTGTTTGTTTGTTTTAAAATATATTTTTATTGATTTTTTACAGAAAGGCAAGGAGAGAGATAGAGAGTTAGAAACATCGATGAGAGAGAGACATCGATTAGCTCCCCCCTGCACACACCCCACTGGGGATGTGCCTCCAACCAAGGTACATGCCCTTGACCAGAATCGAACCTGGGACCTTCAGTCCACAGGCCAACTCTCTATCCACTGAGCCAAAACAGCCAAGTGCAAGTACATGTTTTTAATGTTGTCTGTCTTCTGTGCTGTTCCGGTAAGTTTGCTATTAAAATACATTAAACTAAAAAAAAAAAAAAGCATTGGACTCTGTCTTTATGTAATGCAAACCCCGGGCCGCTGGGTGGATGGAGGCCCAGGGCACGTCAGGGGCTGTATCTTCTCCTCTGATGGGGCAGAGCACACACCCACGATTATTAGTGACATGAGGGGAATCAGCAGGGCCAGCAAGGGGGGTCCTGAGCCTTAGAAACAACCCGTGTCACAGATTCAACTCAGTCCTTGCCCTCCCCACCCACCTGGCCTCCGCTTTCACACGCTTCTTCTGGCACAACTGCCAGATGGACGAGGATGGAGGTCGCAGGGCATTCTCAGGGGGTCATGGACTTAGCGGCCAAATGACCTCTGTGTGGCGATCAACAGGAAAGTGAAGACCAGGCTCTTACTGAGGATTCCACACACCACGATCGTGACGATGCTGATCACGGAGATCCTGGGGGGCGGGGGGAGGGAGAGAGGAGATTTAACGCTGCTGCTGGCCATGACACCCCTCACACTTGAGCTTTACTCCACAAAGGTTCTTCACACGCTATTTTATCAGCGTGGGGTCTCCCAGCGCCTTTGCCCACACTGGCTGCCTCTGTGCATTTAGTTTGTCCCATGGCCTAAATCTGCTGAAGTAGGTTTAGTAGAGAACACGGGGCCAGGAGAGGCAACGAGGGGAAAGGCAGGTTGAGCAAGCTCCTCTTCCTCCGCTGTGATGACTAGCGAGAGCGGCCCCAGCCAGGAAGCCCAGTGTCTGTTCTCAGAATCAGGACCTACTTCCGCAAAACGTCCCTCGCCTCTTTGGCTTCAGTTTCCTCCTCTATCAGCCGAGAAGAATCCAATTCTTATCAAAATCCCATCATGAATTTGTAGAGATTTTTAGCAAAACTTATCTCCTGGGTAAATGTCATTAGATAGCACGAGAAATGGATAGAACTGAGTGAGGAACTTGGCCTGTCTACACTCAGTAGACATGGGAATAGATTACAGCACAAGTAGCCTGCGTGATAAGACACGGAGCCACAGGAGAAAAGGTAGCAGGGAAACACTGAAATCCAGAGGCAGATCTAATGTTACCTGAGAATTTAAAATTTAAATTTGACATTTTTAAGTAACTGAAAAGTCACCAGGAAATAGACTCAGGCACAAGTAAGGAATAAAACAAAGCCGTCAGTCTAGAATTGGCATTTGCCTACACAGAACTAAAAACCGAATGTACAAACTAGCAAGGTGACCCATGACATCATGGCTCTAGAAAGTGGGAAGCAAACCTGCGGCCTCCTCATCCACCCCCTGCCCGTGAAACTGTCCTGAATCACCGGAAACAACATGTGGAAGGTGACCTGGTCGAGTTCAGACACCAGGGGAGCTGGTGGCTGGAGGGCATGGGGCTGCGGCCAGCCAGCCCAGCCAGCGCCTCTCTGGCCCTCCTCCCTGAGGCCTGTGCCTGGGAGTCCATGGGCCTCCCTCACCGGGGACTGGAAATTCCGGAACAAAAATACTCCAGCTCTCTGGCTCTGGTACAGACAACTCTAGGTGTGACCTGTGGGTCCCAGGACCCTCTGCAGGGCTGAGCCAGAGTTCCACCCCTCTCTCCACCCCACCGCCCCCCTCTGGGTATTCAACTTGGTTACCACAGCCTTTGCTAGGCTGCCCTCACCCCGGTCCCACTTCCCTAATGGGTTTATCTGCGGCAGCTTCCTAAATCTTCTGCACAGACTTTCCCCACAGCCTGCTTCTGGGGAGCCCACCCCCAACAGGGAGACAAGTGGCTTCCTCCGAGGGGCCTCTCCCTCCGCCCCCAGACTCAGCGCCGTCACCTGGGCAAACCGCTCCCTGTACTGAACTGCCTGGTTTTCAAACAGCTCGGTGGCTTCGGCTCTCCTGCCTGGACTCTGAGAAACTAGCTTATAATGAATTATAGATAAAGTGAATAGATGAAAGTGGTGCAGGTGCTGGCTCCCGTAGGAATGTGGGCAAAGGTTATGCACGCTCATTAACATACTAGAAATTAAAAGTTGTGAATAAAAATGTTGGCCCTGGCCAGGGTGGCTCAGTTGGTTGGGCATCCTCCCATGCACCAAAAGGTTGTGGGTTCAATGCCAGGTCAGGGCACATGCCCAGGTTGAGGGCTCTATCCTTGTTGAGGCCCTGCAGTAGGCAGCCTATCAATGTTCCACTCTCACAATCATATTTCTCTTTTCTCTCTCCCTCTTCCTTCCTCTCTCTCTCTCAAAGATAAATAAAAAATATTTAAAAAGAAAAATGTTGACTCTCACTAGATCACTTAGTTTATTTAGCCCCTAAAGATTTAATGAGCACCTGTTACATGCCAGGCACTTAGGCTGGTGCCAGTGAAACAATCCAAGAGGGAAAGGCACTACCAGCACCGAGCTCACCACCCACCGTGACAGGGAAATTCCAGTTCGCACCTCTGTGGGCAGGACCGGTTCAGAAACACCAAGTCCCCGGAAGTCCACCTGCAGCCACCGCGCCCGCTGTGCCTTATGGTCACACCGCTCCCCATCTCTGGAGGAGCATTGGGCATACAGAACGGTGCAAATGTTGCATTTCTCTCAACTGGAGTTTTGTTTGAATAAATGATTTAAAAGAAAAAGACATCTGCAAAAGTATGTCCATCTCAGAGTTAATACTATAAAGAAAAAGGAAACAATCTCAACATCTAAAAACGGGCCAGTGATTACGTAAGTTACGGTTTCCCCACTGATACAAAAGCACACATTCGTTGCAATTATAATTAGGAAGAATAGGTAGCAACATCAGAGACGAGTTTTCGCACGGAAAATTACTGAAACTGTTTAGAATTATCACTGTGTTAAAATTTGTACAAACAGAAATAAGCATTAGAGTTTAGCAAAGATGCCATTTCCCTCCCTCCTCTGGCTCCCCAGGAAAGCGAGGGTGAACCTGGGAGATGGCAGCCTGGCCAGAGCCTCCTCCTCCCTCCTCCCTCCTCCCTGGGAAGTCCGACCAGAGGGAAGTGACTCAAGTCTGCTCCTGGGCTTCACCCTCCCCCCCATCCCTCACTCCCCACATCCCCTCAGGACAAGGACTGGGAATCAAAGGCCTAGGGGTCCAAGCCAGCCACCCATCCCCCGCGGAGAGACCTGGGCTCCATATTGAGGACATCCGTCCCGTGTGTGGGGTTGACTCCGAGGCCGGCAGTTGACATGGTCAGGAGCTGGGTCACAGGACTGGGGCTGGTATGAGTCTTGCCCTGGGCCTTGGTGGTAACAGGAGGAAGAGTGGACCTCTGAGCCGAATCCTGGGCAGGATCTGCAAGAAGACACATTGGATGGATGGATGGATGGATGGATGGATGGATGGATGGATGGAAGGATGGATGGATCATAGGGTAAATGGATCTGAGGAGGGAAATGAACTTTGACATTCATGACACAAGGTTTTCTTTTGCTAAGATTTTTTTTTTTAATGTGTAGGGTCAGCCTGGGTCAGAGACCGGAAAAAAGAAAAGAAGGGAGGAAGAAAGAGAAGGAGGAAGGACTTTTCTGTTCCTGTCATTGGAAATGCACTTGCCTGCTATTCTTCACCAATCCATATGCCCCCACCTTCTTCAAGAATAATCCTTGAGCCGAACTGGTTTGGCTCAGTGGATAGAGCGTCAGCCTGCGGACTGAAGGGTCCCAGGTTCGATTCCGGTCAAGGGCATGTACCTTGGTTTCGGGCACATCCCCAGTAGGGGGCGTGCAGGAGGCAGCTGATCGATCTCTCTCATCGATGTTTCTAACTCTCTATCCCTCTCCCTTCTCTGTAAAAAACCAATAAAATATATTTTTTTTAAAAAAAGAGAATAATCCTTGATTCCTCCAGCTCTCACCATTCCCTCTGCCTTGCACTCACTTGTACCTGTGTCATATTGCTTCACAAGTCATTGTTTATTAATGTATCGCATGTGTTACTTGTCTTCCTGAGGCTTAGGCTTCCCCAGGTGCTGGGAACTTGAACCTGTCTCTCTTTCCTCTGCCTTCCTTAATTCATCAGATCAACATCTATTGCAGACCTACTGTGTGCCCCGCACTGCATTAATCAGACTACATTAGTTGCTGGGGATATAGACCTGAGCCAGGCACAGGCTCCTCCCTCACACTGCTCAGAGATAAATAGGGGAGACAGGTAAGTGAACGGCCACTGCTACTCAGTGAGACAGTGTTGTTCGTGAAAGGGGGTGCAAAGTGAACTGAGGAGCCTTGCTACCCACAATGGGAGCCATGGACCTCGGCATCAGCATCATCTCTAAGCAGATCAGAGATACAGAATCTAGGTCCCACCCTAGACCTGTCGAATCCTCTGTATTTGAAATAAGATCCCAGGTGATCTGTGCCCACAGGGAGGTCTAAGAAGCACTGCTTTGTAAGCACACAGGAGGGCTATCAAATGCACCTTTGGGAGGGGGAGAGCGGGTCCCGACTACATGAATTCTAAAGAATGAGACGAAATTATCCCAAGTCTACCACTCACCTTTCACTGTACCCCTCTTCCTATAAGAGCACCCCAAATTAGACTCTGCAACCCAAGAGGAATCCTATACATAGAAACCCTTTCTCACTGTTGGACCAAATGCCTCGCAGGGACCTCAAATGACAGACCTGGAACTTCTGGGAGAAAGACAGGCTGCTGGAAACCCTGGGCCACAGCCCTGCAGGTGCCATCACCACAGCCCCTGCCCCCACCCAGCCTGGCTCCTCCGCTCCACCTCCCAGCCCCAGGCCACTCACCCTTGGTCACCACCAGGCGTATGGGATGGTGCAACAGGATGGGGTCTTTGGGAGGCTGGTAGATCACACACTGATACAATCCAGAGTCCTCCACTCGCAGGTCGGCCATATGGACATGCAGTATGCCTTCAGTGGGGATGTCTTCTAGGAAGCACCTGTCCTTGTGGACTTTGGAGCTCAGCCCGGAGACCCTGTCTGTTATTGCCAGTGTCTGGAGCTCCCCTCTGTCTCCCAGCCTCTGCCACGCCTTCCGGGTGCTGAAGTACTTCATCACATTGAAGGGACAGCTCTCATTCAGGCTCTGGCCCTCGGTCCGAGTATACTTTATCTCCTCCGATCTGGGCGCACCTTGGAGTTCTGTGAGCAGGGAATCAGAGGTAGGCTCTGTAAGTTTTCCTCTCTTTGGAAAGAAAGAGAGGAACCACCTTTTTTTCTTGTTCAACCACCCATTTTTTCAGACAAGATCCTTATGGCCTCCAGCAAAGAGGCAACTTTCACTGTGAGTAGTTTTTGTTTGATTGTTTGTTTTTTAACTACACCAGCTAGACTGCAGATGGTTCTTGCAAATGGTCTTTTATGAATGACTAGAGGCCTGATGCACGGAATTCGTGCAAGGGCCACTGCCACGGTGGCTGGGAGCCTCTGCCTCGGCCCCCGCCCCCTGCGGCTTTGTCCGGAAGGAAGGAGGTCTGGAAGGATGTCTGGTCTAATTAGCATATTATGCTTTTATTATTATAGATTGTTTTTGGAGGAAGAAATACCTGATTAAAGACAGAACATGGGACACGTGCTAAGACCATGCATGACGAGGGCATGATGGGAGGGAAAGATTATAGAGAAAGACAAACAGAGTGAAGAGTGGATGTGTAGACACTCTACTAGCAGAGATGGACTCCTTCCAACAGCTAGAGGAACTTCATCTAAGTCAGGAAAAGAGATCAGTTCGAGAAACTTGAATAAACAGCGAGGAAACCATCTTGAGGACATGGCGGACATAGGTATCTGACTGGCTGGTATTCCTCTGCGCCTTCCTCGGTAGCAAAGCACCTCTCTCTAAGGGGACCGATCCTATGTGGCTTTACTCCTGGGGCTGCCCACATGCTCAAGGATGGAACACGGCACAGGCTTACCCATCAAAGAATCTCATCACCCTGGCCACTCTGATTGGTTTAGGAATGGGCACATGACTGGAGCTGAGCCCATTAGAATTCTCCCTGAGACTACTGTAACTGTTGAGAAGAATGCTCTTTCTTGCTAAAGTTGATAGGTCAGTGGGATATGGAACTTCAATTGCTATATTTCTACCGGGGGCAGTTTTGCCCCCCTGGGGACATTGGGCAATACCTGGAGACATTTTGGTAGGGGCCAGAGATACTGCTAAACAACCTACAATGCACAAAACAGTCCCGTGAACAAAGAACCATCCTACCCCAAGTGTCAATAATACCAAGGTTGAGTTCCCTTGGGTTCCACTGACACTAGTTTCAATCAGCAGTCCCAGCCCAAGTGTGAATGGGTGCCTAGTGACTCTGTTCCCTGGACACAGAAGCTAGAAGGAGCTTTTAGTTAACCCCAAGCCTTCCCCACAGGACACGGCAAGGACACAACCCTCTTCTCCCAGTTCTCCTTTTGAAAAACATGAAATGCACTGGCTCATGACAGCCAAACTCCATCTGCCCACCTGGATTATCACCCCTGGTTCTGCTAAATTTGCGTAGCCAAAGCCAGCCTGACATAACTACTGGCCAGCTCTAACTTGGGCGGTCAGAGCCCTGGAGATTTAAAAAAAAAAGGGGAACCTTTCCATGCTGGGATCTCCCGGGCTCCTGGCAGAGGCCTCACCCGCTCCCTCCTCTTCCTCGCCTTACCTAAGATGAAGGACATCCACAGCAGCCCCCAGAGCCTGGCCTTCCTCATCCTTCATGGGCACCAACTCCAACTGCCACCGTGGCTCCTGGGACAGCTATAAGGTGACAGTCTGACCCAATGGCTCCCGAAGGTTGCACAACAGGATATGATGCTGCTGCTGGGAAGTTCTGCGTCTGTTGTTGTTTCCATCACTGGTTGCCTCGGCTCCAGACGTCAGAGACAACGCAAGAGTCCAGAACCAGGGCTCCAGTCTTAACTGAGCTTATCCAAACCCCAGCTTCCCGTTCTCTGGGGACAATGACAATGACCTTTTCAACTATCTCATGATATTGTCTTGAGAATAATATTTTTGTGTGAACAAAAATGAGGTGTGAACATTATCAGTGGACGAGAGAGCCACCTTGCTCTCTGAGGCCCACTCTCCATCCCATCCAGGCCTCAGAAGTGAGAGGGCCAGGCACACCGCGGATGGGTTGAGTCTCGATACTGCGTTGCTAGGGGTTGTGTGAGACTGGGGAAAGTGCTCAGTGAGGTACCGCACACACAGTGTGTCTACGTCCTGTCCCTACTCACCCCACCCTGTTTCCCGTGGCTTTTTAAAAAAATTGATTTCAGAGAGGAAGGGAGAGGGAGTGAGAGAGATAGAAACATCAATGATGAGAGAGAATCATGAGAGAGAATCATTGATCGGCTGCCTACTGGGGATCGAGCCCACAACCCAGGCATATGCCCTTGACCTGAATCAAACCTGTGATCCTTCAGTCCGCAGGCCGACACTCTATCCACTGAGCCACGCTGGCTAGGGCCCTTGGCTTTTTCTGATATGAGGCCCACCCCCTCCTCATCACTAGGCTGGCCCACACCCGGCACTTGCCCTCAGCATTCTGTACCAGACATGGCCATGGTATAGGAAACCCAGAAACACGTTGAGAGGATATAGCCACCATCAAACAAGAATAGACTTAGATTTCAAAAAGTAAGAAAGAAAGAAAACAGGGTGCTATGTCATTACAGCACAGTGATGAAAAAAAGGGGGGAAACTCAGTAGGTTCCATTCTAGAAGCAATAGATGACAGCTTTGATGGTGTGAAAACTCTAATGAGCAGAGAGAAGATTCACATCAGAAATACTCCCAAATGCAAAATGAATAAAGACATTTTGAAGAACTCAGAAGTAGAGTGGAGGACAAGTCATAGAAATCCAACCTGCAAATAATCTAGAAATAAGAGATTTTTTTTCTCTTTCTTAAATTTTTAAAAATTGATTTCAGAGAGGAAGGGAGAGGGCGAGAGATAGAAACATCAATGATTAGAGAGAATCATTAATCTACTGCCTCCTGCAATCCCCCTACTGGGGATCGAGCCCACAACCTGAGCATGTGCCCTGACAGGGAATCTAACCATGACCTCCTGGTTCATACATAGGTCAATGCTAAACTACTGAGCCACACCAGCTGGGTGAAATAAGAGATGTTCTTGAAGTATAACATAGAATAATGGGACATAAATGAGGATAAATGTATATATTTTTTAAAACTTTCAGTACACCATGGCAACTATACGTAACAATGTTTGAAAGTTGCTAAGATCTGCCCGGCTGGTGTGGCTCAGTGGTTGAGCATCGACCTATGAACCAGGAGGTCAAGGTTTGATTCCCAGTCAGGGTACATGCCCCGGTTCCAGACTTAATCCCCAGTAGGGGCATGCAGAAGGCAGCCAATCAATGATTCTCTCTAATCATTGATGTTTCTATCTCTCTCTCCTCTCTCTTCCTCTCTGAAATCAATAAAAATGTATGTATTTGAAAAAATATTTAGAGATATTTATTGCCCCAGTATTGCATTAATCTAAAGTTTATTAATAATCTTATAAAATATGACTAGGTTATGATCAATAATCCACTCAATTATATGAAGAATTATTATAGAAATATTATACTTGAAAAAATTTACCAAAAGACCCAAGTGGAATGATAGCACTGATTTTCAATTTTAGATGGATTACAAAAACCAATTAATATAGACACCAATTATTTATACAATAAACACGCAATTTTCATTTTTATATGAATTACAAAAGCCAATTTATGTAGACGCCATTTATACAAGGGCAACTTTTAAATTTTTTATAAAATAATTATAACAGAAACCATTAGCCATGTATGAAAGAACTGCCATTCATTCCACAGTAACTGCACTATTATTAAATAGAAGGAACACAAAGTCACTTTTTAAAGAAAAATAGTTTTAAAAATAAGTTATAAATGTCCAAACGCAATCTTTTGCTGTTGTTGTTTTTTCCTTTTTTGTTGGTTTTTTTTATTTTTATTTGTTTGGGTTTTGTCCCCAAGAAAAAGCAGAACCCTCAGGTCGCTAAACTGACCACTAGAGGGAGCAATTTACCTGGTTTATCTTTGGATGAGCTTCAATCACTTCTATGTCCTAATCAAGTGGGGGTGTGGGGTGTGGCATTCTAAGAGGCCGTTAGTTTTTAGACTCCTCATCCTCACCCCTCAATACTCGAAAGGTAATATCTTTTATCCTGTTAATATCTTTCACACTAAAGTAATTTTAGCCTAGAATAATGTTTTAATTTTATAGCAGCTGCTATTTTTAAAGAGGGTCTACCCATGGAAACACAAGGTTGCCTTTTGGTCTAGCTGAATCTTGGTTTACATACAGGCTTTATGTTCTAGGAGGGTCCCAGGGAAAGAGGATCCTCTATACATGAGTGTATGCCTAGCTCTGATTCAGTTAGAATTAGTTGGCTAAACATAACAAAATCAGCCCTAACCGGCTTGGCTCAGTGGATAGAGTGTCGGCCTGCGGGCTGAAGGGTCCCAGGTTCGATTCTGGTCAAGGGCATGTACCTTGGTTGCAGGCACATCCCCAGTAGGGGGTGTGCAAGAGGCAGCTAATTGATGTGTCTCCCTCATCGTCAATGTTTCTAACTCTCTATCCCTCTCCCTTCCTCTCTGTAAGAAAATCAATAATAGATTTTAAAAAATCAGAGTGGCTTAAGCAAAATAGTAGTTTATTATCTTTCACTAAAAAAGTTCAGAGATAGGCATTTCAGGGCTGGCGTGGTTCATCATCGGGACTCGGTTCCTACTCCCCATCCCACCATCCCAGTTCACGGCTTCCCACTTCTGTCATCGTGTGGCCCAGATGACTGCTGGAGCGCCAGCCATCACACTGTTCCAGGCAGCTAGAGAGCGCTTTCATGTTCACTACCTTAGCTCCGATGGGTCCTCCCCTCCGCTCTGGGCATCAGGGCTTGGTGCCCCTCCCCCCGGGGCTTGATGCTTGTTCTACAGAGGATGAAGGCCTCTTTCCCACTTCCTTTCTCCAGGCTCTCACCGAGGGAGACCCCCAAGCCCCAATCTTTCTCATGAGCCCCTGGAGAGGAGATTGCAAGTGGGTGTGAACACGCCTCTTGTGGCTTGGCGTCTCGGGAGTTTTGTGCTGTCACGCTAGCCTGCACTGACCTTTGACAACTTGTCTAACTCTTAGCTGAGTGGTTCGTGCCGACCTGTTTGTCGTGCTGCGTCTCTTCCTCCCTGTCTGTGAGGGGGTGAGCCAGTGCTCAGATCTCAAGGGCACTTGGTTGCCTTACAAGTTCAGCTCTCTTGTCGGTTCAGGAAAAGTTTGCCCGGCTTTTCCTTCTCGGTCAGATGAGAGCAGAACTCACTTGAGCTTTCAAAAGCCTAGGCATGAACTGAATGTGAGAGGCCATGTGTGAAGAAGGGATGAGAAGTTTTCAGAGCAATGGGAAGTCC
This sequence comes from Myotis lucifugus, assembly GCF_000147115.1. Lineage (NCBI taxonomy): Eukaryota > Metazoa > Chordata > Mammalia > Chiroptera > Vespertilionidae > Myotis > Myotis lucifugus. The sequence continues at coordinate 149,680 of NW_005871762.1, read as the reverse complement.
TCAAGCCACAAAAGCAGGTTATCATAAACCCACCAATAGAAACAGAAAGAAACCCCGTCTCCGCATCTTGAAAAGAAATTGCAGAACAGAGAGGAAGCAGCCATCACTTAGGAAGAACTTTGGACAGCAGACTTTTCAACTATAACAGTGCAACCTGGAAGGTAGTAGAATCGTGTCACCAAAATGCTTAGGAAAATTCACTGTTGGACTAAAATGGTAAACCCAACAAAACTCTCCTGTGTTCCTTAGGATTAGGCTCAGCTATAAAGAATAGAAAAACTATGAATAACAGTGCTTATCATAGCTAGAAGTGTATTTCCATCTTGTGCGAAACCCAGAGCTAGACTGACGAAGGGGTGGGTGAGTCTGTGCTCCGCAAAGTTCTCAGTCTCGGGCTTCTTCCAGCTCAGTATGCTGCCATCACCCATTGTTCTTATGCTCGTAATCCAAGGCCACATTCACAACTTCAAAATCCCTTTTCTTCGATACTCAACTTCTCTAGCTATTAGGGAAAAACAAATCAAAACTACAATGAGATACCACCTCGCACCTGTTAGAATGGCTCTTGTCAACAGACAGGCAATAACAAGTGCTGGAGAGGTTGTGGGGAGAAAAGAACCTTCGTTCGCTACGGGTGGGAATGTAAACTGGCACAGCCACTAGGGAAATCAGTATGCAGGCTCCTCAAAAACTTAAGAATAGAGTTACCACATGACCCAGCAGCCCCTCTTCTGGGTATCTAACTGAAAAACTTGAAAACATTGGTTCATAGAGATATATGCACCCCTATGTTCATTGCAGCCTTATTCACAGTGGCCAAGACATGGAAACAACCAAAGTGTCTTCAATAGATGATCAGATAAAAGGAGATGTGGTATAGATACAATGGAACACCACTCAGCCATAACAAAGGATGAAATACTGCATTTGCAACAACATGAATATCATGTGAAGTGAAATAAGTCAGAAAAAGCTAAGAATCATGATTCCACTCATATGTGGGTTATAAAACTGAAAGCAACAAGTGAACAAACAAAAGCTCATGGACACAAACAACAGTATGGTGGTTTCCCGAGGGAATGGGAGAGGGAGGCAGTAAAGGATAAAGAGGGTCCAATATATGCTGACAGGAGATTTGACTTGAGTGGTGGACATACAACACAGTATACAGACCATGTGTCATAGAAATGTACACTATAATCTTATTAACCAATGTCACCCCAATAAATTTCATTTAAAGAAGAACAGGTACAGCCCTAGCTGGTTTGGTTCAGTGGATAGAGCATCATCTTGCGGACTAAAGGGTCCCAAGTTCGATTCCAGTCAAGGGCACATGCCCAGGTTGCTGGCTTGATCCCCATTAGGGGGCGTGCAGGAGGCAGCCAATCAATGATTCTCACCATTGATGTTTCTATCTCTCTTTCCCTCTCCGCTTCTCTCTGAAATAAAAAAAAGATATATATTTTTTAAAAATAATAACAGGTGCAAAAATAATCCCTTTTCTTTCATGAAAATGATGGTCATAGAAAATGGAAGTAATATTTTCGTAAAATAAGAACTTGGCCTTATGTAACATATTTTATATAACATGTTTCATGAAATGCTGTTGGTCTAAGGAATCCACACTCCTGGGAGCTGTGGTTCTGCCTAAAGGCATGTCCTAGCCTTGAACTTACATCCTGGTGGTGGTGGGAGTAGGACCAGGCCTCTCTCTTTTTCCTTTCAGATTCTAGAGCAGTGGTTCTCAACCTTCTGGCCCTCATGTTGTGACCCAGCCATAAAATTATTTTCGTTGCTACTTCATAACTGTAATGTTGCTACTGTTATGAATCGTCATGTAAATATCTGATATGCAGGATGGTCTTAGGCGACCCCTGTGAAAGGGTTGTTCGACCGCCAAAGGGGTCGCGACCCACAGGTTGAGAACCGCTGCTCTAGAGCATCTGAAAGGGTATCAAAGCTTGTCATCTGCATCTTCCCAGGCTTGGAGATGCTTCACCAGTCACCAGTCATTCCATTCTTAAGAGACTCACACCCCACACTCTGCCTTACGTGGCCCTGATTGGTCCGCTCCATCTTTCACAGGGGCCCAGGCAAGTCACCATCTGCGGCCAGAGGGACTTCACCGCTCCCAGCACTGAGGGCTCACGGCCCAGGACTTCCCAGAGCCTCCCACCCCCAGGCCCATTCTGAGATGGGAGTCAGGACTCAGACCCTGATGTGACATCCTCAGGGGACCTCTGGACTGTGGGCGGCACCCCAGAGACGTAGGCGACAGTGACCAGAAGATTGGGGGAGGGATAGAGACTGGTCACGGGAAGAGATATCCTCTTATTGTGTCTGCTCCCGGACGCTGGGCTGAAAGAAGGGGTCGGAGGCAGAACGGGAGGGAGAAATAGGAGGAATTGGAACCAGGGACAAAGGAAAGGTCCCTTGGTGGGAAGGGGTCCACTTGAGGGGTAAGGGGACACCGTTGGGAAATGGCTTTATTCCATTTCCTGAACTTTCTCCTCCCCTTTCTCCTCAGGCCATGCAGAAACCAATGAAAGGAGCCATCTGTGCTGCAGCCTCCAGTTCGGTCTGGACCACAATGTTCATGAGCATCGCCACCAAACCTGGACACCCAGGATGCATACGCACTCCCCTGCCACGCCTGTCGGCTGGGAGGCACTGCAATGAGCCGTGCAGCTCCAGTGAGGGAAAGGCCCCTGGCCCTGTGCGCATGGGGAACAGTGCCGGCACCCGTGTGCTTTCCTCACCCAGGCCCACGATTCCGATTCCCAGACCCCCCCTCAGCCCGAACCCCCCTCCTTCAGGGGCCCCCTCCTCTCTCACGGGCCCCATAGATCTGCACGGGCCCAGCCACTGCTGGAGTCAGCTGAGGTTCCTGGTCCTCTCCTTCCTCTCCCACACCCCGTTTCCACCAAGACCAGCAGTTCTGTGTCAGCCTGATGCCCCTGCGCCCTCCTGCCCCTTCCTGGTCCGTCTCCCGTGTATCCCCTTGTCAGCTCTCAGCAGACCCGCGTTGGAGCCTCCGGAAGCTGATCCCACAGTTTCCACCCCATCTTCCTGAAGCGTGTCTCTTGGCAGTACTTCGTCATTTGAAACCACTTGAACTTCAAAGAGATCAGTAAGAAAAAGGCCAATAACCTGATTTTTTTTCTTTTTAGAGAATACTTTTTTTTATTTCCTTTTTATTGATTTCAGAGAGGAAGGGAGAGGGAGAGATAGAAACATCAATGATGAGAAAGAATCATTGATTGGCTGCCTCCTGCACGCCCCACACTGGGAATCGAGCCCTCAACGTGAGCATGTGCCTTTGGCTGGAGTCGAACCCAGGACCCTTCAGTCTGCAGGCTGACGCTCTATCCACTGAGCCAAACCAGCTGGGGCCCAATAACCTGTTTAAAAAAAAAAAAAGCACAAAGGACATGAAGAAGCAGGTCACTGGGAAAAGCAATGCAAATAGTCTGTCGATGTTCAAAAACGAGGACCATTCTTCCTCAAAACAGAAATGATGCAAAACAAAACGACGACGAAATATAATCTGAGCCCACGGGATGGGCAAAAACGGAAAAGGCCGATGGTCAGCATTAGCAAGGTTTCGGGCAGCCCCATGGCCGCTTTGTGAGGCTACTTTGAAGAACTGTTTCATCCGATGGCTCCTTGTCGGCAATGACTACTTGGTCTACAGTAAAGTCTCTCTTACTGTATTCGCCTGCGACTTCTCACATCTTCTCCGTCTGATACCGGGCGTCCGAGGACCTGCGCTTTGACACGTGACTAGACCACCACTTAAAAATCAAAATCCAGCCCTAGCCAGTTTGGCTCAGTGGATAGAGCGTCGGCCTGTGGACTGAAGGGTCCCAGGTTCAATTCCAGCCAAGGGCACATGCCTGGGTTGTGGGCTCGATCCCCAGTCGGGGGTGTGCAGGATTCTCTCTCATCATTGATGTTTCTGTCTCTTTCTCCCTCTTCCTTCCTCTCTGAAATCAATAAATATATTTTTTTAAAAAATCAAAATCCAAACATATCGTTATCATGGGATCCGGGGAGGGATAGGCAACCCCAGGCCCAAAAGAATTTTCAAAGTACAGATAGTCACTGGTTTATACAACTTAGACCAGGAAATGAAAAATAGAGACAACCTGCCCTTGCCATTTCCGTGACCCAAACAGCACTGACTCCACCCCCACGAGGAACCAATGACAAGAGGCTAGGAGCCCATTGGTTTATGACCACAGACCCAGTGGCCTACGACCAACATGCAGACTCGCCCGTAAGGACAGCCGATGGAACACACCCTTATTGTTGCTCTCCCCTGCAACCCTCAAAATGGGAACAACACAGGGATGAAGGGAACTAGAAGATAAAAGAGAGAGAAAATGGAGGGAGCTGAAAAGGATACGAACACGTGGGAAATGACTTAGCAGAACTGAGAAGACCGAATCCTTGTTGGAAACTGAGGAACATAGGGATGGAAGCGTATTTACTCCACAGGATGTCCAATGTGGCAGAGGCCGTGGAGGGGCCATGGGGCGTCCGGTACGCAGAGGTGGCAGGAAGCCCTTACGAAGCAGGGATCCCCAGGCCCCCTGGCTGAGGCGATGGCTGGCCTCTCCTCACCTTGCGTAAGGGGCCGGGAGTGATCCCTAGAGCGGTTACAAAGGGGGTTCTGGGCGAGGTGGGAGGGGTGGGCAAGAGGAGTGGCTGAGGGGGGGTGGCCTGAGGAGTGAGCACTGAGGCTGGGAGGCACCCGCCCTCTTCTCTTCACCCAGAAAGCTGGCAGCCAGACCTTCCTCCAGGCAAGAGACTGGACAGCCTTCCGGGGAATCCGAGCAGCCGGAGAGGGGAGACCGGACAACATTACAGGGTGTTTCCTCAGCGAACAGCAGAGGATGCGGGCCTCCCAGGGCTCCCAGCGCACAGACCACCGTGGCTCCCAGCACCCAGCGATCTTCGGAATCTGACCAACTAAACTCCTGTGTCTCGGTATCCGAGGGAAAGCTCGAAAGTAAAAGAGACAAGAAAGAAACCGAACAGAAGTGAGGAAGCAACTTGGAAGAAACAGGAGCCACCTCGGGAGGAAAAGCTTTTACAGGAGACATTCAGAGAAGCAAAGTAGCCCGGGCGGATTTAAACATCTGTGCATGTGAGAGCAGAAATTAAAATTTCCTTGAAAGGATTGGAGTATGCAATCGAGGACCTCGCCCAGAAATAAGAGTGAGAGAGAAGGAGGGGGAGAGGGAGGAAGAATGGGAGCAGCAGAGAAATGAAAGACAAAAATAAATAAGTAAGTAAATGAGTAAATAAAGAGACAGCTGGTTTCTGATTATGTCTGTGTGTGTGTGTGTGTGTGTGTGTGTTTCTCTTAAGGGAATAAAATTTATTTTTTAATTCTTTATTGTTGAAAGTTGTACGTTACTTCTGTGTTTTTATTAATCCTCACTCGAAGATATTTTTCCATTGACTTTTGGAGAGAGTGAAAGGGAGAGGGAGAGACAGAGAGAGAAAAACATTGATGTGCTAGAGACACATCGATTGGTTGCCTCCCACACGGCCTCCCGACCAGGGCTGAGGATGGAGCCTTCAACCAAGGTCTGTGTCCTTGACTGGGATCAAGCCCGTGGCTGGAAAGGAACCCCGGACCCTCCAGTCTGCAGGCTGACGCTCTATCCACTGAGCTAAACCGGCTAGGGCTAACTTTTTTTACTTTACCTCAGTGAATTGAAGTAAATTTTCTATCTATATTTTTAAAGAAAGCTACCATAGGTTCTTTCATGTGAAAACTCTTTGGATTGTCTTTACAAAATTAAGACAATTTAATTAGGCATCAAATTATTGAATCAAAATATCTTCGTCTCTCCCTCCCGCCCCTTCTCAAGAGAGGCTAATTTGTTTTCTTCTAACATTTAGTGCAGCAGCAGAAAACGCTGAACCACTGAAATTAAGATTTAGTTTGTATTAAGGCCTCTGGAAGTACCCCTTCCGCTGCTGTGGCAGCCCTTGGTGACTTGGAGAGGCCATGAGACGGAGGGCCACCCTGGGAGGACGGCGCCCCGCAAGCCTGCTGGGCGTGGGCAGACAGCGCGGGAGAGAAGTAAACTCTTGACGCCGAGGTCACCGAGTTCCTCCCGCAGAAACGAGCCTGTCCCAGTGGACACAGATCTCCTTCCCTGACTCTGTCTGGGATGCAGTCAGCTCTTTCCTTCCAAAGGAGTTTCCTCCTCGGCCACCGGCAGTCATTCTGCTCTCACTCCTCGGGCCTGCCCTTCAGGAATGAGGCGGATGCGTTCGCCGCCTCCCCACTCCTCACTGTTTTTAGACCATTTTTAAATTAAATTACTCTTTCTCTCTGCATTCTGGGAGATTTTCTAAAGTTGTTATTCATACCAAGGATGACTTACCACAGCAGCAACTGGGATTCGAGCATATTAGCAGCGAGGCTCAGGCCCTCTCCCCACCCAGATAGAGTGTTAGAGGACTCATTTCTGGGGCGGGTGGGGGTGGAGGGGGAGAGATGACCAGTTCATGAGAAAAGTGCTACAGATGCCGAGAGCTGGGGGTCCTTCAAAAAGTACAGAGGCTTTCGCCCGATTGCTCTAGATCAGTGGTTCTCAGCTGGGGGCGATTTTCCCTCTAGAACAGCCGTGGGCAAACTAAAAAAAAAAAAAAAAAAGACCATACCCTCTTATGTAATAATGTTTACTTTGAATTTATATTAGTTCACACAAACACTCCATCCATGCTTTTGTTCCGGCCCTCCGGTCCAGTTTAAGAACCCATTGTGGCCCTCGAGTCAAAAAGTTTGCCCACCCCTGCTCTAGAAGAACTTCAACAAAGTCTAGAGAAATTTGGGGTTGTCATAACCAAGGGGGAGGGGCTGATGGCATAGCAGGGGGAAGTCAGGGTGCTGCTACAGGTTCTACAATGCCCAGGACACCCCGCCGCAGAGAATCATCTGGCTCAAGGCGTCACTAATACCAAAGCTGAGAAACCTTAGGGCAAAATCCAACACTCAGCAAACCACACACACACACACACACACACACACACACACACACACACACACACATTTTCTATTACTTTTATGCTGCAGTCTTTCTTCTCTAATTTTCTCTCTTTTAAAAAAATGTGCACAGCAGCCTTATTCACAACAGCCAAAAAATTAGAAACAACCCCAATGTCCATCGTGGTGAGATGATGAATAAGTTACTTCTGCCTTTTAATTCATCACCACATTGCCCCGGGAAGAGGCCATCAATTACGTCCTTCCCACGAGTCCCCAGAACCCACTTTCCCCACACCTCCGCACCCCGGGATATGATTATCATTTATTTTAATCTTCTTTGAACTGATGGGCCAAGCTCGGGGTCTCACTTCATTTCACATCTCTTTGATTATCAGCCATTTTGAACACGTGTTCATACATATTATTTGTTCTTTATTCTGTAATGAATTACTTGTTCATATCCTCTGCCCTTTTTGAAATGTTTGCCTGATTCTTATTTATCAAAAAAAGAGAGAGAGAGAGATGTTTATGTACTAGAGCTTTCATCTGCCATTTAGGGTGGAAATATTTTTCCCGCATTGCCATATCCTAAATTTATGCCATTTTTAGAAATACAAAACATTACATGTTTACATGGTATGAACTAATGGTGGTTCCTTTAATGAGAGAAAGAGGAACCAAAGCTGACCACCTGTGGATTTGTGGGCTGACAGGAAACAGGAAACCCTGGAGGGAAGGGGAGGGGAGGGGAGGGGAGGGGAGGAGCATGTAGGGGAGGAGGCCTGCCAGATGGGTTTGGTCCTGGGGGGAGCTGGGTGGGAGAAGGGCAGCCCAGATGCCCAGGGAGAGTCCCGCAGGTGGTGGCCCGAGCTCTGAGGACATGGACTTGGAGAAGGCAGTCTGGGGGTCCTCAGCTTTGGGGGTGGAGGTGACGCCATAGCAGTGGCTTCAGGTGTGGGGAGGTGTCTGCCAGTGGCAGAGGGATGGCCTTTCCCTCAGGGGCCCTGCATCTCAGTTGAGTAGGAAGCGGGGTGCCCCTGGGCCCTGGGGTCTTGCCCTGACCAGGAGTCAAACCGTGACCTCCTGTTCTGTTGTATCGTAAATCAGCGAGTGAGATACAAGACGCCTTAATGAGCCAATTAATTAGTAGTTGTTTGTTGCACGTGGCCCAGAGGGAGGTGTCTCTTCCAAATCTCTGAGCGAAGTCACACAGGACATTTCCTGTATTTATACCTTTTGAGCTTCTTTGTCTGCAGATTTTTCAAAGAGCTCTGTGTGCGTTATTGTTGCAGACAGTTTGTAATCTTGGGTACATAAAGAACAAACATTTGGCATAAGAATATGGGAATTATTATCAGTATTAGTCCATTACGTTAGATGGCTAGCTTGCAAGGTCAGACAGTTAAGTTTTCATCTTTTTCTATTATTCAAACTAAAACACTTATTTTATAGAATAAGAGACTGTCTAAAAATGACAGAGTTTACAGAACAAGGGACTATCTAACAATAGCAGAGAATTTCAAACCCCAGTTTTTATACAAGATGGAGGTTCCTATGCTTCAGTTCATGGGTCGGCGCTCAACCACTGAGCCACACGGCCGGGCAGAGGTGATGTGCGTTCACTGACTGTGCCGCGCCTTCTCTTCCCCACCCCAGTCCTTCCTGGCTGCTTACACTCTCTCCTCCTCACCAGTGTCGCCATCCTCCTCTTGGCTCCACCCCCTTCCCCTCAGGACTACAGGGAAACCAAGTCCTGGGTTGGAGCTCTGGAGGGTGAGGCTCTGCAGGGATCCTGGGTGTGCAGGTTGGGTCTCTGCTGGAGGCGATGAAGATCTGCGAGTGCGTGTGTGTGTCCGTATGTCCGTGTGCACACCTGAGGGTTAGTTATGGAAGCCGCCTGGGACCAGCCTCAAGTCTGGGCAACCAGCTGCGCTGGTGGACATGGCCCCCGGGCCTGCATTTGAAGGTCAAAGGACACGGTGGTTTGTAGCCACCAAATGAGTGTGCAGAGACAGACAGAGGAGCCCAGACAATCTCTGATCCTGGAGGACGGGAGCCTGGGTCCCATCCTCCCTGGGCCCTGAAGGAGCCCAGTGCCTGGGGCAGGCCTCGTCGCTCTCCCTGGGAGCCAGCGTGCATGGGGGTCTGTAAAGTAGGCATATTACACCTTCTCTCCCATCAAGTCAATAGCTTGGGGAGAATAAAGGCAGGGGAAAGGGGCAGGCATGAGAGTGATGGGCAAGGAAAGCACTCTGTCCTCCACAGCACACATGTGATGGATAATACAATGCCGTAAAACAGGAAAGTGTCGCTATAAGAATAAACCCGGAAATGCTCACCTGGGTTCCCCGGGCGGGGGCGGGGGGGGTGTAGAGTGTGGGAGCACAGACCTGCTACATTTTTATTAATATGAGTTTTGTAACCTAGACGTTTTGAAGATAGACATGTGCATTGTTTCGATGAAATTTTAAAACAAAATAATACTGCAACAGCCATGTACCTTCTGTCAATTCCTAGGTTGAGCATTGTTGAGTCAAAGATGATTCTTTATAAAGTGGGTTTTGATTAATCCCAACCCTCTGACTTTCAGAAAGGCAGTATCAATTATTTTTGCCTCGCAGAATATGTAATTGCCTTTTCCTTAAAATTCCCCCCAACCCTGGTTACCATCATTTGTTTTAACTCTTGTCAATCTGGTGAGAAGAGTGGTGTTGCATTTATTTCAATTCTATCCCTTTGAATATATTTTATTAACACTGTTCATTTGTATTTCTCCTTTAGAAAATTACCTGCGCCTAGCCTTCGCCCCTTTTTCTAATGAAATATTCATTTTGCCTTATTAATATTTATTTTTATATGAAGTCTAATAACCCTTTATCTCCTAAGTAAGGAGGAAACGTTCGTTCATAATGGTGATTTGCTTTTAAATGTTATAGTGTCTTTTTACAACGTCCCGGTTTCATTTGCATGTAGTATAACCTACCATTTTTCCCTGTACAGTTTCTGGCTTTGGGATCATGATCTGAAAGCTCTGCTTCACCAAAAAATTACATGTCTTTTATTTTCTTTTGGAACTTTTCTGTACAGCTATTTCACGTCCACACATATATATAGAATTCGAAGCCAAGCAGATTTGAGGCTGTGGATGTTGGTCATTAATGATGACGGACATTAATGGGGAGGTGCCTGTAAATGTTTAGGCCTTGCTCACTTACTCCCAGGATGATGCTAGCAGGGACCCACTTCTATATATTCAAGAAAGGAGGCAGCTGAGACTCTTAGAAGTGTAGTAACCTGTCAGACATTTCAGAGTCCCAAAGAGGCAGGGTCGGACCCAAAATAGGGTGTGTGCCTCGAGGGCCCAGGTCCCTCACAGCAAGGTTTTACGACTTAGATGCCGTGAAGTCTGAAATCGGGGCGCGTACATATGAGTGCGAGGTACCTCCAGGGAATACCCCTCCGTCCCACTGTGGGGACAAGTCCAGGACCCGAGGAGAGAAGCCTCTGACATGCCTGTCGGGCTGCCTAACTGCTATTTTTAAAGTGATGGGACCCTTTTAGGACAATAAACGTTCGAGGTGTGGTACCTCCCATAATAGATCAGAAATAAGTGTTTTTCAGAAATGAAAAGCTAAAATTCCTTGACTTTTAATAATGGCTAATATTTATTAAGCACCTAGCTGTTCCATACATTATTGCATTCAATCCTCACAATGATTTGGTGAGACATATACTGTCTTCCCCATATTTTTTAAGTATATTTTTATTGATTTCAGAGAGGAAGGAAGACGGAGAGAGAGATAGAAACATCACTGATGAGAGAGAATCATTGATCGGCTGCCTCCTGCACGTCCCCTACTAGGGGTCAAGCCCGCCACCCAGGCATGGGCTCTTGACCGGAATCGAACCTGGGACCCTTCAGTCTGCAGGCTGACACTCTATCCACTGAGCCAACCCAGCTAAGGCCTGTCTTCACCGTTTTTGCAGATGATGGAGTTGAGCCGCAAGTCCGCTGACTCCATAGGTGTACTCGACGGCTCGGTGCCTGGGCCTTGGTGAGCTGACGTAAATGAATGCACTTTAGCCGCCCTGGCCCTGGCCTGCCCTGGAGTCCCCAGGATGAGCGCCTGGAGGCAGCCCCACCTCGGACCCCGGAAACAGCAATGACGGGGCGTCTGTGGCAGACCATCCTCCTCCTCCCACTCAGGGACTGGACAGCACAGGGGTCTGGACCAGCCCAGCTCAGGTCGGAGGGTGTGTGAGGGTCTTGGGAGATTTCTCGGGGCCTGGGCAGGGCTGGGGATGTCCTCTGCCTGCTGTGGGATCCTGTCTGCAGGTGCAGCCCCGGCAGACACTGGCCACGCCCCTCCCCAGCCCCCGCACCAGCCATCGGGACTCTAGTCCTGACCACTTTCCTGGCCACCAGTTTGTAAAGCCCCTCCCCACGGGCTTACCCTGAGCAGCGAGTTCTCACTGATTCCCCGGTGCTTTTGTTCAACTTGTACCTTCTTCACAGACTTTCAGACAAGCCCCTCCGCTCTGCAGGGCACAGGGAAACCACGCTGCCATCTGCACCGGGGGCTGTCACCACGCCCCTCCAGTGCTGGCTCAGGGGCCCCAGGCTGCGGGGTCGTCTGCGTGTTGCCCATGTCCCCATTCTACCTCCCTTGCCATTGAAAATACTTTCTAACATAATATCACGTTTAAAATGTAGTCACCCGGGAGGTCAGGCAAGGCACAGACGGGGTCAGACTCGGGGCACATGTGGGTGCAGCACTTCGGGGTTCCCAGGCTAAGGCCAGAGGGTCAATTCAAACCCCAAAGAGCCGGGCTGTGGTAGGAGGAGGGCCCTGGGAGGCGGGGGACTTGATCCTTCAGGTGACCTGTGCCGGGTGTCTGCATGAGGGGGCGATGTCTGATGAAGGTCCCTCAAAGCCACCCAGCCAAACGCCATGCGTGCCAAGGCGGCGATACCATGGAGCAGCTTAGCTAAGCCCTCAACAGGGGCTGCAATGACAAACACTGGCGCTGAGCGTCTCTGTCCGGGACGCTTGGGCCTGTGTGTGTATTTCCCAGGTACCAGCGCTGTTCCTAGAAGGGGAATCAGCACGTCAGACGATGCACACACGAAACCTTACAGGTTTCTTCCGATTCACCTTCATTTTGCCGAACAATTCCATTCCCACCGTGAGCCTGCGATAGCACCTGCTTCCCCACATCCTCACCACCTGGGTGTGAGCAGTCCTTTGAAATATCTGTCAAATTAATGAATTAAAATATGAGCGCAATGTGCTTTATTTGTGGAGGCCTGGTTAGTAAGACGGTGCAATGTCTTTGTAAATATCTCTGAGGGCATTTATTGCCATTATTTAAAGTTTCTCTCCCATTCCATGAATTATTGCCATCAATTCTAAATTCGGGCGTTCCATGTGCTCGTGTTAAATCGTTACCATCGCACTATTAATTTTCCTCAAACGCGCGGGCTATTTGATTGTCAAAGAGTGTTAATGAACGACGGGATCGCGGGCATATTCTCCTGCTTGTCGTTTGGGCTGCTGAGCTTTCTGCTTCTGACATACTAATTTTTCTGACCTTCCCTTTTTATTGAAATATATCTGACATGTAACATTGTGTGTCTAAGGTGTGCGACATGTGACTTGGATACATTTCTACATTGTAATACGATTGCCATCGTAGCTATAATTAGCATCGCTGGCACGTTACGTAATTATCATTTCTGTTTAGCGGTTGAAATAATGAAGTTCTGGTCTATTAGCAAGTGTGGTACAATACTGTCCATCTTCACTGTGCTGGGCATTCTATCTCTATGGCTTATCACTGCTTGTTGCACATTTCTACCCTTAAACATCTGTCCTATTCCCCCACCCTCATATTAATTTTTAAGAAATCAAACCCTACCTCTGTTGATGGTCACTTCTCTCATTTAACTTGGACTTAGCTTCTTTTGAAATTTGTTTTCTGCCTTTTACAAAGTTTGGGGGCAGGAAGGGAGAAATGCCAGCAGCCCTGACCCTTTCGCACCAGCACGCGAGGATGCGCAGCCACTAAAATCCAGCACAGGCGGGAACACACCCCACCTGCCTTTTCAAGACAGTGGGGTCTTCGCTGGGTTTGCAGAGGCGAATATGAGCTGGAGGTGGCAGAGATGGGACAGCACACCAGGCCTGGCCTCGAGGAGGCTGGGATGAATTCCCTGTGGCGTGGCAGTCCCGGCAGGCTTCTGAGAGGGGGTGTGGAATGTCAGGATTGCCCAGGAGGAATAAACCGGGAGCCCTCTGCAGAGCCCCCGAGGGAAAGAGGCTGAGAGTGGGGAGGGGACCAGGTGGGGACAGACACACAGATGTGGTGTGAGGTGGAGCAGCCTGAATGGAGAGGACGAAACAGATGGAAGCCAGAGGAAACCAGAGCTGATGGCGCGGACACCTGGGTTTATGAGCTGGAAGCAGGAGATCTGGAGGAGGAGGACTCTAAGGTTGCGGGGAGTTAGGTGCAGAGCAGTGGACTTGGAACCAAGTCTCCTTGATGGCTCCAAATTTCCTTCTCAGCCTAATGCACACAGAGCTCCCGCAGCAGTGGTAGACTGGCTGGCCCCTGGTGGCCGCTGCTGGAATTACACACAGCCCCCAATTTTCTCTCTAAATACATGTAAATATACACTGAGTGGCCAGATTATTATGACCACCCCATCAGTACAATGAAGTGAATTAGTTATGCAAATAATAATAATGATAATAAAACCTTGAGAGTATTTGCTTAGGAAGTTTTCAATATTCAGTATTTTGGGAAGTGTCAGTGAAGTACTGATGGGGTGGTCATAATAATCTGGCCACTCAGTGTATATTTATTAAATGTAAAAATATATTTATTAAATACATACTTTAAAATACTATATTTATTGAGTAATATATTTTATTAAATATATAAAATATATTATTGGACATATATATCTCTAAAATATCTTTGTCTTTGCAAATTGCATCTTTTAGAAAAATAAATCTGAAAAGTACAGCATTCACTAAAGAAGGATGTAATGACCACATCTGTTTATGTGGTCATTGCACAGATATTCCTCCAGTGTCCGCAGGTGGTGGGAGCTGAGGGTCCAGGCCACTGCGTCCCCTTCCCACCCACCCACCCATCCACTCCTCCCCCAGCCCCTCCGAGGACCCTGCTCTCTGCGCTCTAAGCTCCCCTCTGCCCCTCCTTTGCCACTTCCTTCCTGGGACTGAATGTCTGCCTCCTCTCCTCTCCAGCACCCACAAAACCTCCGCAGGTGGAAACAGTCCCTGACCCACCCGCAGGCCTGGGCGTGAAGTTTCTGACTCCTCCTGGGGCTGCGGGGCTCAGGGCTCTCCCTCAGACCTCTCATGCCCTGAACTGTCACCCGCCTTCCACATGGCTTTCCCTGGGAGGGGCAGAGCCAGGGAGGGCCCCGCAAGCAGAGAGGGTGCACAGAGGGTGAGAAGAGAAAGAGCGGGCAGCCCACTGCTCGGGCACAGTTCCCTCCTGGCCTCTCTGCTCCTCCCCCCAGGGCAGGTCTTGGTGGGGGCCAGGCAGCTGGGCACAGAGGCCTGTAGACCCCACCCCCCTGGAGCCGGGTGCCACCAGCAGGCCAGACCCACCACTGCTGCGGGAAGCCGCCCATTGTCTTCACTAGCATTGAAGTGCAAACAAGGATCCCGGAAGGCTGGTGAACCTTGAACCCACGGCAAGGGCCAGAGTTAAGCACCGATTGTCTAGTCCAGACAATGGGGGCTCAAGCTATTTCCTGATCAAAGAGTCTCAGAGTAAATCCTTCTAATATTTGCTGACCTTTAAGATAGCCTGTCTGCTACCGAAATTGCCTGCCTGACTAAGAGCTTTATGTGTATCCAAAGTTGAATAAAAGGTTGGCGAGGCCTGGGCACCGGTGGAAGTCCTTCCCCCTTGAGTTGGGCTGGCCTGGCTTGGCCCCCAATATTTCCAAAATTATTTCTTGTCTTGTCTCTTTCATTTGTGGGCGGCCCCTCTTCCAGATCCTGGAACCCTGAACCACGTGGGGACGCGGGGGGAACATTTCGCAGCTGCAGCGGGAGGGGCCCTTCCCTCTGCCCCGCAGAATCGGCCTCCTCGGTCTCCCCCTTCCCAAGCCCCGGCTTGGGCCTTTCCCTTCTTTATCTGTCTCAGAAGGCGCTGGCAAGAGCTAAGCGGAGTCCAAGGCGATGCGAGGTTCCTCTCTCTCCTCAGCCAGCCCCCATGCCCCTGCCCCCAGCACACAGAAAGGGCTATGGCCTGGGGAGCTCCCTCCCACGCTGCTGCTCCCCCTGAGGAGAGAGGGAAGGGCATGGAGAGGGGCAGAGGGGGTGGGGACTATTGGGACAGCGGGGCACAGGCAAGCGCTCTGGGCCAGAGCGCAAGTCCTGCGTGCCTGCCTGCCGCGTGCT
>NW_005871762.1:124379-134124 GCF_000147115.1 Myotis lucifugus | reverse complement strand
CAGTGTTCAGGAGCTTCAGCTAGTCACCAGCTCCAGACCCCACAGGATTCTCGACTCTCAAACTGGACAACCTGGCACCAGTTTCTTCACGGTCACGTGACTCGTCTGAGGAGGAAGACACAGGACACTAGTGGTGTAGAACCCACCGCCCTCCCCGCAACGCTGCCTCTAATTCCGTAAACTTCTATCTGGCGGTGTCTCCAGGTGAGCCCTTTCCTGGGGTCCCCTCTCTCCCTTTGGTGGCTCCTGGTTTCTTGTCAATGAAGCCTCCCTCACGCCCCCCCCAGCCCCCTCCTGGCCTCCCGGGAAGGCTGCTGGGAACATGTGCCCAGGGGCCTCCATGCGCGCGCGTGCACACGCACACCACACATCTCTCTCTCTCTCTCTCTCTCTCTCACACACACACACACACACACACACACACACACACACACACTGTCTCAGTGATTTACAAGCCTCCTCAAAGATGCTCAAAAAGATCAGCTGGGCTGTTGCTCAGTCTCAGCTTGTATGACATGTCCAGAGAGAAGCCCAAGACTGCCCAGCATCTTTGGAGATGGCACATAGTATCTGGCACATAGTAGGTGCTTAGTAACTGTGTGTCCACTGGCCAAAAACCACCCCCACCATGTGGATATCATGTTGGTCTGTACTGTCCTCCAGGTCCAGATCAGTGGTCAGCAAACTATAATCTGAAAGTTAAAGATGGTTTTTAACTGATTGGGGGGGAATTGAAAGAAAAAATAATTTGTGACAGATGGAAATTACAGGAATTAAAATTTCAATCTGTAAGTATAGTTTTTTAGGAACACAGCCACACCCATTTGTTTACATATTATCTACGACTATTTTCATGCTACAACAGCAGAGTTGAGTAGCTGTGATAGAGACCATAAGGCCCCAAAGCCTAAAGTGGTCACTCTCTGATCCTCAAACTTGCCTACCTTAGTCTAAATCAGAGCTTCTCAAAGCATCTGTGGTTGCAATGGACTGCATGTTTGAGTCTTCCCCAAAGTCATATGTTGAAATCCTAACCCCAAATGTGATGGTGTTAGGAGGGGGGCCTCTAGAAGATGATTATGTCATGCGGGTGGGGCCCTTGGGAATGGAATTAGTGCCCTTATAAAAGAGACGCTGAGACCTCATCCTCTTTCCACCAAGTGAGTTTACAATCTGGAAGAGGGCCCTCACCCAAACCCCACCATGCAGGCATCCTGATCTCAGGTTTCCAGCCTCCAGAACTGTGAGAAATAAAATTCTGTTGTTTGTAAGCTGCCCAGTCTGTGAGCAGTCTGAGCGGAATAAAACGAAGGTGGAGGACCTTTGCTTTATTTTTATTTTTGTTAATCCTCACCCAAGGATATTTTTTCCATTGAGTTTTAGAAAGAGTGGGGGGGGGGGGGAGAGAGAGAGAGAGAGAGAGAGAGAGAGAGAGAACATAGATGCAAGAGAGACGTCGATTGGTTGCCGTTGCCTCCCACACAAGGTATGTGCCCTTGGCCGGCATTGAACCCACGACCCTTCAGTCCACAGGCCAATGCTCTATCCACTGAGCCAAACCAATTAGGGCTGGAGGACCTTTGTTTTAGGAAAAAATCTCCAATCTATCAACAACTATTTTTTGGTAAAATACAAAAAAAAAAATTTACTAGATCAACAAAAAAACAGACATACAAAGTAGAAGCCCCAAATGCTTATTAGATTTGAAAACATAAAATTACATTTCAACAAATACAATCAGAATAAACAGAACGCAGGGGAAATTTTTAAATTATAAAAACTACACGCATTGCTCATAGAAAGTGCGCCTGTAAGTCAAGCATGACAAACTCACAGCCTGAAGGCCACATGCGGCCCACAATGAATATTTTTGCGGCCCAGACAATGTAACGGTATATAAGAAACGTTTTAATAAAAATTTCATAACTTCATTTTTACAATATCCTGTTATACATAATTATTAATGACGAACTACACGTTCCCTAATGACCAATTACTATAATCATGTTGCATTCATTTCCCTTACCCGCCTACTCACAGGCGCACCATTTCTCTCCACTAATACTAGCAGCGAATATTTTAGCAGCCGATTGCCACGTCATTAGTCTTGAACTGACTTGTTTGGTGTGCGCAATAGGAACTATTTTGCTTTTGGAGAACAAGAAAAATAGGTTTATTTGCATTACGCTTATTAATTTGTGTAGTTATTCAGTGTCTGGTAGGTTAATGTTAAAGAAAAATATTAATTTTTATTAAAATGTTCTATTATTTTATGTTAACGATTACTCATTTATTTTAGCCCTTTGTATTCAGCATGTCTCTATCAAAATAAACCTACATTTCTATGAAAATTGATGCTCTTGTTTTTTTTCGGCCCACATAAACTTAACCTTGTTTATTTGGCCCGTGGTAGCCTTTGAGTTTGACATGCTTGCTATAAGTGATTAATATAGTGGCTTAGTTGTTCCTCAGTCATAACTAAACAAAATTTAAAAGCAAGAGTGAAAGTGTGCTTATTAAATGCCAGTATTTACACTTGGAACAAATACCCTGTATCTCCAGAGTTAAAGATTTTAATGTAGCCAATGAACATTCTTCTTGCTTATTAACTTACCTAATCTGAGTGACATTAATGGCACCATAACTCTTAGGGGGAATGTATACAGAAACTGTTCTGATGTGTTGTTTTAGTAACACTCATAGTAGAAAACTGATCTCACAGAGTGATGCTGACTGAAATACAAGAAGGAATTTTAAAGCAATTTCAACATGCTCCATATTTTTATTTTTAACTTTTACAAAAGGAAGCAAACGATGCTGTATTTTCTAAATGCATCTTCAATCCTCCACCAATAGCTAGTTATCCTATGAGATCATAGTTATATTTAAATTGTCTTTGGGCGAAAAAGTGGATTCTGGATCTATGGATGTCTTGTGCATGATCCTCTTTTGACAGAAAAGAAAATTCAAAACATTTTATCAAATTATTCATTTTTATGAGTCCTTTTGGAGATATACAATATCAAGACCCACCTATTTCGGTAATGATTGTTGATAAATTAAGAACATGTCATAACAACTTTTATAAACTATTCTTCTAAGCTTCTAACATTTGCTTTTGCCCTTCCATTTTATTGACCATTGGAAAACATGCTGCATTCTTTCCTTGCATAGAAATACTAACATCAAGGCTATAATATAAACAAGTCTCACTGTGCAACTCACATCTCTGCTAAACTGGTCCCCATCTTGCCAAAACATTAGGAGTTCTTTCCGTAGATCAAGCATTCTCCACGGAACTTTCCCTTGAGTAATCATTGCAAATTGGCATGTAACAGCAACTGTTGATGGTGTTGCCATGTGATCACATAATAAAGAGAATGATTTCAAATCCAGCACATTCATCTCTGTGTAATTCATCATTTTCCATATCGATAGGCACACTGTAGTTCAGCTGATATTTTTTTCATAGCAAAACATTCTCGATGAAGGAGGCAGTACCCAGCGCTCCCTGATCTGAAGGACTAGACCGGAATGTCCACTAGAGCAGCTGCAGCCATCAGAACATGCTCCCACGTCAAACTTGCACCCAGGCCACCTGTGGATAACACAGCTCTTCGTGGTTTTATACAATCCAGTGCTAGTTGTGTTTTTGCCAATGAAGCTAAAAGATACAGAGGAATTCCTATATATCATCCTGTTCAAATTACACAAACAGAGTCGGCCTGCAGACTGAAAGGTTCGACACTGGTCAAGGGCACATTCCTGGGATGTAGGCTCGATCCCTGGCCCCAGGAGCGGCCCATGTGGAAGACGACCGATTGATGTGTCTCTCTCACATCGATATTTCTCTCTCTTCCCCCTCCTTTCTACTCTCTGAAAAATAGCAATGGAAAAATATCCTCAGGTGAGGATTAACAACAACAAAAGCACATCTAGTAAAGGAATAGCTGTTAGCAATATATGTGCATGTCTCAAGTTACCATGAAAAATTCTCTTTCTAGGACTTCCACACCATTAGCCAATTCCCAAATACACCAGGCTAAGAGGCCATGGAAAATGACATTTAGGCTTTCTTCTTTGCCACAAATTAACCAGCTTTGTGAAGCCAAAGTCACTGCTATAGTCTTTCAATCATGTTTTGGCAATTATAGATCGATTTTTAGTCTTACAGCACAAAGGGCTACTTCACAAGAAGCCCACGGAACACTCGAGTTTATATGTGAAATACCGACCACTCTCAAGCTGTTTAATCCAATATGCTTTTATTTCCAAAAAGAGAGTTTTGAACTTGTGTTTTTATGGCTTTTTGTATGTAAACACCCCTTGTTTTTATGATGTGTTTGCATCTCAGCAATAGCTCACGGGGCTGGTCCTCACCATTATTTACAACTACAAGAGGCATCCTATGAGTGTCATCCTTTCCTAGAGCTGCCATAACAAAAGACCACAAATGCCCTGGCCAAAAACAATGCTGGGTACGACCTCGCCGTTCTGTGGATCAGACGTTCAGTGGGGGCCTCAACGAACTAAACCCAGGCGTCAGCAGACTGCGTTCCTTTCTGGACGCTCTTAGGGAGAATTCGTTTCTTGCTCATTCAGGTCTCGGGCAGAGAATTCAGTTCCTTGTAGCTATAGGACCAAGGTCCTGCTTTCTTTTCTTTTCTTTTTCTTATCCTCACCTGAAGAAATGTGTGTGTGTGTGTGTGTGTGTGTGTGTGTGTGTGTTTTATTGACTTTTAGAAAGAGAGGAAGGAGGGGAGAGAGAAACATCCATGTGAGAGAGAAACATCACTCAAAACATCCATCAGTTGCCTCCCATATGCACCTCGACTGGGGATGGAACCCGAAACCTCGGTATGTGCCCTGACTCGGAATTGAACCCACAATCCTTTGCCAACTGGGCCACCAGCCCAGAGCCTGGGGTCCTGTTTTCTTGCTGAGCTTCCCAGCTTCTAGAGCAGTGGTTGCCAACCCCTTTTTGGCCACGCCCCACCTAAGCATCTCTAAAATCCTGATGCCCCCCCCCCCCGTGACATATAATTCCCATTATTCAAAAAGGGAACCTCTAGTCATGTGGAGGAAACCTAAAAGGCCATTAACTAGGTCTAAACAAGCTTCCAAACAACACGGCATCCATGAAGAGAAAAATAAAAGAACAAAGGGACTTGAAGTACTGAGGAAGAAATCACTAAGAAATTGTTTAAAATAATAACATGAAGTGATATGAAAAATAGCAAATGAAGTTTCAAAACATATAATAGAGAACTGAAATGCATAAATATGTCACAATATATATTTATATACTGTATATTAGGCCCTAGAACCATAAGAAATGCAACAAATTCACTGTTAATAACTCATTCGCTAATTGCCCCCCTTAAAATCAAATTGCCCCCCTCTGGGGCGTGTGCCCCACGTTGGGAACCTCTGTTCCATATATATATACATATATAATTTCAGAGAGGAAAGGAAAGGGAGAGAGAGATAGAAACAACAATGATGGGAGAGAATCATTGGTTGGCTGTCTCCTCCACGCCCCACACTGGGGATCCAGCCTGCAACCCTGGCATGTGCCCTGACCGGGAATCGAACTGTGACTTCCTGATTCATAGGTCGATGCTCAACTACTGAACCATGCCAGCTGGGCAGAGAATATGTCCTATGTAATAAAAGCCTAATATGCAAATCAACTGAACAGTGGAATGACCTGCGGAACGACCAGTCTCTATGATGCACACTGACCACCAGGGGGCAGATGCTCAATGCAGGAGCTGCCCCCAGCCCACAGGGCACAGGTCAGCCAAGGTGGGTGCCAGCCAGGCTCTGCGCCCCCCCCCCATCACCCTGCCAGTCACCCCACAGATGGGCCCTGATCTCCGGCCAGGCCTAGGGACCCTACTCATGCATGAATTCCATGCACCGGGCCTCTAGTGGTTATGTTATGCCCAGATTCCAAGATCCCCAAAGAATTCCACACTGGGAGCCAGTTTCGATGCAACAGCAAAAGGACCTTTTATTTTTGGGCTAGCTAGACCGACCCCCGTTCCCGGCCGGCCCGGCCCTGCTCCCGGCCAGCCCGGCGACAGGAAGAGAGAGTCCCCTCCCATGGGAAAATCCGGCTTAAATAGGGGGGTGACGCAAGGGGATTGTGGGCCCTGCCGATTGGCCAGGCGTGAGCCGGGTCTTGTTACACAGGATGTGGTCATATCTATGGCGCGCACTTCCCTTGATTGTCATTGGTTAGTTTAAAATCCCGGGCGCGGCCAGCAGAGGCCTGGGCTTCCGGGAAGAAGGCTACACGTGGCCCCAACATGGAGGAGATGGCGGAGAGCGCATAGCCCTCACCCTTTCAGTTATATAAAACCAGTACAAATCTTTGGAATAATTTCAGAAGGAAACATTTCTTTGGAATCAATCCCACTGTCATCACTTGGCTTATCACTGCTATGTTCAGAAAAGATACGCCTTCTCTTGATGAAAAGTTCACAACTTTTCTTTTGCTATCATTGCTGTCTGTGAATTAGTACTTGAATTGGCTAATCATGTTAAACTCTAAATTTACAAAAAAAGAACAGGTTGGATTGGAAAAATAAATGACTGTCAAGCTAACAAATTATAAAAATAAATTTCCCAGGTGTTTCTACACTTTTGGGTTATAGTTGACTAAGTAACCTTAAAGTCATGTCACGTGCTGGAATACAGTCCTACTGTGCGTGGCTAGGACAAAGCTTGCTCCATATGCAGCTCTCCATGACATCTGACAACACCCAACTGGTCTGCACCCTGTTCAACTAGACAAAACGAGTTTACTAACCACGCTCTTGGACCGTGAGGCAATGTCAAATTGATGTGAAAGTTTCTAAATCCCTATTCCCAGTTTCTCTAGTGCCTTGTGGTAGGCAGTTACAATCTGTGGACCAGCATCAGCCCGTAGCTCAGGACCAGAATTTCCCCACGTGTCCCAAGGACCTCCTCCAGGCTGGCCAGGTGTGTGGCTCCTGGTCTTCATTCAGAGGGGCTCCTGGGGGACAGGATCCTGTCCACATGCCCATGGCCTGGGGCTCTCTCCAGAGGAGACCTCCTAGGGTGGCCCCGGCCCTCAGGTACCCTCTCCTGCAGGCATCTCCCAGCCCTTGCCCCTCTCTTTCCCAACATTAGGGGACAGTGCTCCCCTCACGGCCCCGGGTAGAGCCCCGGATAGGGGTGCAGACCTAGCTGAGGACACTGAGAGTCCCCACTTCCCATCACAGTCTTGGGGCGCACACCACTTCTTTCCCTCCTGGGACTGCCACCCACCCCCAGCGGCCATTTCCTCTCTTTAGTTTTTACTCTCAAAAGCCTCCACCACGGGCTCTGAGCACAGGTGGGTCTGGGTCTTACTGGGCAGGCAGAGCGGTGGGAGAAGGTGGGCAGGCGGCTCACCAAGTCTCAGGATCAAGAGGCACCCCACGCCTTGAGGAGGTGAGTGAGTTCCTATGGCCGGCCCTGGCCCCACCACAGAACGAAGGGACATGGCTGTGGAAGCAGCCCCTGAAATTCCCGCAAGGGGTCCCGCTCCCCAACAGCCCCAGGGGCGTGTGAGACAGGGCATGGACATCAGAGAAGAGAGAGGCTTAAAGACTGGGACTGTGTCCACACTAGAGGGGCCTCAGAGGTAGAGAGGGCCGTGCAAAGCCGTAGAAAGGCTTGGAGGGAGGCCCAGGCCTCCAGACTCCTATTCGAGTGCTCCCCCTGGACCCAGTGATACCCCACAGGACCAGATAGAGCCTGGGCCATGGGGCTGTTTAGTTTTGAGCCAGGAGACATCACAGCCCACTCCCCACCCCAAATTGGTTCTCCCCTAAGCTGGTGGGCTGCTGTCCCCAGTCCCCCCAGTTCCCTGTTCCAGCCTTTCTGGCAGCTGGGCTGTGCTGCCCACTAACCAAGGCCCCTTCTCTTTCCCAGCAGCCCCTCCTCCACGCAGACTGCTGGGCTCCCCAGGACCTGGGCTCGGCACAGACCCAGAGCTGTGCGCCTCCCACTGGGAGAGCCAGAGGCCCCCAGGCTTCCTCTACCATCGCCACCCCTTCACAGCGAGTCCAGGGTGGGACCTCATCCATGCAGGCCCGGCACAGGGGCCCACAGACAGAGCCTGCCCCGCAGCCCAGTCCCCTCCCCTTTCTGTCCCTCTGTCCCAGGAAACAAAACTCCACTCCCTACTCCAGCCTCCGGTGCCCTGCCCCATGCCCTGTGGGCTTCTCCTGGCCAAGAGCCTGGCGCTGTCAGCCCTGCTGGTCCGGTGAGTGGGGTTCGGGTCGAATTTGGAGAAAATGAAGCAGGAAACTGCTGTGTCCCTGGACAGAGGGCCAGCGGGGGGCTCAGCCAGAGATGGCAGAAGCAGGAAAATTGTAATTGACAGACTTTAAATTAACCTGCTCTGAATGCAGGCGTTTTTCGTGTTCATCACAGGCCCACCTTTGTCACTGACCTGTACAGGAAGTCCCCCCACCGCCTGCCCTTCCAGGAACACCTACCCAGAGCCACCAGCCCAGGATGAAGTGGGGGGGGGGATGGTACACAGGAGGTAGAGTCACAGCTCATGGGAGAAGGGAACACAGCAGAAAAATGTAGAAGGGGCTGGTGGAAGGTGCAGGGACCACAAATGAGTGAAGAGGATCTGGAAATGGGCAGCAGGACCAGGGCACTGGGGAGCAGGCTGGAGGGGGCAGGACCAGGGCACTGGGGAGCAGGCTGGAGGGGGCAGGACCAGGGCATTGGGGAGCAGGCTGGAGGGGGCAGGACCAGGGCATTGGGGAGCAGGCTGGCTGGAGGAGCACAAGCCTAGGGAGAGGGTACTGGGGTCAAAGTGGACTTCGATCACTTCATTCATTTCTCCCCGCTCCCACCTCAGGGCCTGAGGAACTGACATGTGCTCCCAGCTCAGCCCAGACCCCAGGCCCCTGGGGGTGTTTCCTGCTGAGCCTCAGGATCCAAGGATGGCCAGTCTCCCCAACCTCCAGGAACACCCTGACCTCTGAACTCTGCATCCCCTGTGAAGAAAAGCATGAAGCCTCCCAGAACTCCCCCAGCAGCCTCTGCTGCCCCACTGCATGCTGAGGACTTCGCAGCCCGGGCCTCCTCTCCAGCCCAGGCCTCCTCTCCAGCCCGGGCCTCCTCTCCAGCCCAGGCCTCCTCTCCAGCCCAGGCCAACTCTCCAGCCCAGGCCCACTACCTGCTCACAGGCACATGCTGGGCCAGCACCGTCCACTGGACCCAAAATTCACATGATGAAACCCTACCCCCACACTGCTGGTGCTGGGAGAGGGGCCCTTTGGGAGGTGCATGGGATTAGTACCCTTTTAAAATAGACCCCAGGGAGCAGCCCAGCTCCTGGCCCATGTGAGGACACAGCCCAGCTCCTGGCCCACGTGAGGACACAGCAAGAGGAGAGGAGTCCTGTATGGGCCAGGAGAGCCCTTGCCACACACGGGCTGCGGGTCCCTCGGTCTTGGACATCCAGCCTCCAGACTGTGGGAATAAATGTTTGCTGTTTAAGCCACCCAGTCTCAGGGGACATTTTTACATATAGCCCCCCAAATGCACTAAGAGAAACAGTTTCTTTTTTCCTCTTTGTGCTCAGTTTCTCCAAAAATGGCTCTTTATCGGTTCTCCTGGGGGTAGAACCAGGATCCAGGGCTCTTGGCACCAACTATAGCAAAGGGGCCCCACTGCCCGGTGCCTGCTTGCACTCACTCACTCACCC
>NW_005871762.1:108252-124279 GCF_000147115.1 Myotis lucifugus | reverse complement strand
CCCCTCCTAGTGCCTGCTTGCACTCACTCACCCCTCCTAGTGCCTGCTTGCACTCACTCACCCCTCCTAGTGCCTGCTTGCACTCACTCACTCACCCCCCACTGCCTGCTTGTACTCACTCACCCCTCCTAGTGCCTGCTTGCACTCACTCACTCACCCCCCTCTGCCTGCTTGCACTCACTCACCCCCCACTGCCTGCTTGTACTCACTCACCCCTCCTAGTGCCTGCTTGCACTCACTCACTCACCCCCCTCTGCCTGCTTGCACTCACTCACCCCCCACTGCCTGCTTGCACTCACTCACCCCCCACTGCCTGCTTACACTCACTGCCACCCCCACCCCCAAATGTAACACACTCTCCTCCAGTCCTGCCTAGTGCCCTGAGCAGAGTGTCTCTGTGATTCACCCTCATCAAAGACTGAGCTCAAGTTTTCTGCAGGGCAGTGAATGAGACCGAAAGGAAAGCATGAGGGCAGCTATCCCACTCAGTCTCCGGAGGCAGAGAACCTGGGAGTGAACTGCTTCTTAAGCAGACTTTCAGCCTAGTCCCAGATCTCCAGGCCCCACTTCTACTCTGCCTTCTGAGATACCCAGGCTCCAATCCCAGGCTTTCTGGGTTCTACAGTAAAACCCATCGCGACTTATTTCTCCCACTCCCTCTTCTGTGGTCCATTAGGCCATCCATTTGTTACCCAGCTTGGACACTGTTATGGGGCTTTCTCTTTACCCTTGATGGACTCCACCATTTTTACCCCCTTACAGCCACTTCCCCGCAGTTTCCACACCTCCGTAGCGGGAGGAGCGAGGAACCCTCAGTGTTCCAGCCCCACCACCATGGGTGGGCATGAGAGAGACCCCCCATCTCCACTTGCTGCTGCAAAGACTTCTGGCTCCCCCTCCACCCCCAGGACCAGCACGGAGACCCCCAAACCAGCCTCTTCATTATTCCAGTCACTCCAGTCATTCCAGCATGCCCAGTGTTCCCAGGTCCTCTCTCTCACCAGAATCCTATCTCAGTCAGACCTTATACATTCATTCCGTTAGCCCCAGGTCCCATTCTCCCCGAATCCCAAAATCTTTGCACTCTGCCCCCTGAAGCGGAGTGACCAGCACCCGCCCTCCACACTCAGCTTCTCTACCATCGCCTCCCTCACTGGAACCTGCCTGGGCTCTGAGAACGCTGCTCGCTCTGTTCTGGCAAGTGGCAGCTTTTGCTCTCGTCCATCTCCCGCCACTAGGCCTGAGGGTGGGGTTGGAGTCCTCTTCCTGGTGCCTCGTTGCCACTTCCTGTTTTCCTGCCCTCCCTAAAGCAGCCCAGCCCGCCATTGGATTTCCTGCCTGAAACTGTCTCAGGAGGACCCATCATGGCCGCAGATCCCACACGGCCTGGAGCGCTCCTTCTCCTTCTCAGTCGGTCTGAGCCCCTGGCTCATGGTCACTCTCACTCTCCTTCTGGACCCTTGGTGAACTTGGGCCCGTGCAGGCTCATAGGTAATCCTTCCGAATTCTTGGCCTCTCAGTTCCTTGGCCTTCTCTCTCCCAACAATCTCGTCCTCATCCCTGCCTCAGCTGCCCATTCAGATGCTTAGCAAGAAGTGTGGCTTCACCCTGGCCAGTGTTGCTCACTGGTTAGAGCGTTGGCCTGTGCAATGGGTCCCGGGTTCTATTCCCAGTCAAGGGCATGTACCTGGGTTGCAGATTTGATCCCCAGCCCTGGTGGGGGCCTGAGCGAGACACAACCAATAAACGTGTCTCTCTCACATAGATGTTTCTCTCTCTCTCTCTCTCTCTCTCTCTCTCTCTCTCTCTCTCTCTCCCCCCCCCCCTTTCCACTCTCTAAAAATCAATGGAACAAACTGTCCTCGGGTGAGGATTAATTTGGAAATAAAAGAGAATAGTGGCTTCCTTTCCTCAGTCTCAACTCTGAGATATGCACCTTCCAACCATCACCTAACTCTCCAGCTTCATCACATTAACCTGATCATTGTACCCCTCCCTCGCCACTGGGGTCCGGGATCCCCCAGTGCTGCTACCCTACCTCTCCCCCTGGCCTCACTCATGCTTGCCTTTCCCTCGGCTTCCATGATCCATCCTTATAATCCCTCTTTGGCTCATAGTCTCAATGTCCCCGCTCCCCTTTCCTGAAACCCCCCTGGCAAAACGCCAGCCCTGGCTGAATCCGGCTTTCCACTCACTCTGCCCAGTGCCCAGGGAAGCTGGATGCGGCAGGGGGGTGGGGGGCGGGGGGGAACATGCTGAGCTGTCTCACTGGAAACACAGGATCCCCCTTCTAAACCTCTATTTCCCACCATCCTCCAGGCCCAGTGCTCCTCCGCTCCCCTCATGCCCAGCTGCTGTCCTTGCATCTAACTCAAGGAAACCTGAGAAAAGAACCTCCGGCAGGTCCAGCCACACCTGCCAGGCATCGCACCTGTGTACCCCCACGGACTCTTCCTTCCTGTCACCTCCCTGCTCTCATCCAGGCCACCGCTCCAGCTCGGCCCCAAGTCCCACCCTCTCTTGTCTACACAAGAAAATTGCTGCAGAACTCTCCCCTCTCTCCTGCATCATCGGTCCCCCCCCCCCTTACGTGCCGTGGCCACCAGAAGGTAAGTGGGCTGTGATATGGTAAAACCTTCTCATGCCCCCATAGCACCTCCAGCTACTGCTCCACTTGCAGCAAAGCCCAGGAAAGGACCGATACACTCACAGCCTCCAATAGCTCTCTTTCCGGTCTCTCTTGAACCCTCTCCAGGCCGGCCTTGGTTTACGCCACTCCCCAAAACAGCTGTCACTCCCCGGTGACTCCCCCACCACTAAATCCAGGGGCCTATAAGCACCTGCCATCAGACTGGGGAGAGGGACACATGAATGTGATCTGTCACTCCCTCCTTCTTGAAATGCTTTCTTCCCTTCGCTTCCAGCAAAAAAAATTAATTCATTCATTCATTAAAACGATGGTTTTCTCCTAACTGGTTTGATGCTGCCAAATAGCAGCTTGAAACAACAAATGACATGCATTGCACCATCTCCCAGCTCCGGGAGGGCCCAGGGGACCTCTGGCCTGGGTGCTCCTGCCTCGGTCTCCCTCGCAGAATCCGCAGAAGCACGGACCCTGAGGCTTGACTGCAGGGCCACTTCCAGGACAGCTCGCTCACGCGGTTGGACCAAGGCGTCAGTTCCTTGCCAGGTGCGCCTTTCTTCACACACGGGAGCCAACTGCCCCCGAGTGGCCACACATGAGAGAGGGGGGAGGAGGTCCCAGTGCCTTTGAGAACCGACTGAGTCACATCCCAGTGCTTCCCCACGTTCATCCTATGCCCTGGATCTGATTCCAGCATCTGTACTCTCTGGAGAGGCTAAGGGTGTTCAAAGCCATCCGGCGCCAGCTCCTGGGTGTTCAGTAGCCCTGTCTGCAATGTCTCCCCTCCTTTCACGTTTACAACAGCCACGGGGAGCAACCGCAGGCAGCACCCTCAACTCTGGGCCTGGAGAGCTCAGCTACACCCCACCCCCTCATCAGGCCCATCTCCCACTCCCCACACCTGCCGCAGGGGGCAGTGTTCCCAAACTCTCCGCCACTACCGACAGGATTCCCTTTCCTGCCCACCCCTGGCTACAGGACCCTGGAGAACACACTCCTCGTTGGTCCAAACAGACGATCTTGTCCACACGGCCAAGCTACTTGCATTACTAAGTAGGATGATGTATTCGTAAAACACCCTCCACCCTCCACGTGGGGACACTGACCAGGTGCTGGGCTTTAGAGGAGTGAGGTGTAGTAGAAAGAGGACTCGGCGCTGATCTGGCTGGAGGGACAGGGAATCGTGGGGCAGAGGGTGGACTTGGGAACCTACAAGAGGCAAGCTCCTCTTTCCCGTGGACGGGAGAGGATCAGGGCGACGAAACTGACCCATCTGGGCCCAAAACACGTGCCCTCACCGACACCACTTTCTGGCCCGCAGCGGCCTGGGTAGCCCCCTCCTTGTGGGGAGGCTGTGCCCGCCAACCTGGTGTGTAAGGCGATGGGCAGGGGCTGCCTCTGGTCTGGGTGCAGCTCTGCAGCCGCCCCTGCCCGCCCTCCTGGTTCCCCGCTCTGACTGCAGGCAGGACACGCAGTGGGAAACGCTGATGGAACTCAGGGGCCCGGACACCACGCAGCCACCGCCACTTCCAGCGGCCACTGGCCTTCCCTGGGCCTGCCTCCTGGCGAGTGGGGAGATGGATATGACCCCCGAGGCTGTGGGGACTAAGGTGTTTACGAACAAGCCTCGGGGACTCTGACGTTATGTGAGTATGCATTGTTTCCTGCGTTTCTTCAAGCTCTGAAGCTCTGCCTAGGAGACCAGCTTCTCTACCTTGTCCTCCGTTTCCCCCATCATCACCCTTTCCTATCCCCAGTTCCCTCATTGGGTACCGTTGTAGGCGGCCCCTTGAGGCCTGTACAGGCAGCTCTGACCCCAGCTCTCCTCTCCCCGCTGCCCTCTGCCCAGTACCCTCCCTGCACCGCCAATTCCCCTCCCCTCTCCCCTCAGCACCCACACGACTTCCCGGGGTGGAACCCCGTCACTGGCCCACCAGCTAGACCTGGGTGCACGGCTTACAGGGTCGAATGGGGCTAAAGACTGTGGTCGGGATCAGAGTGACCCTGTGATTTGTCAAGTATCTTCAGCCCGTCCTTCTGGGGGAGGGGGTAACTCCAGGCCCCAGGAAATGGGAGACGGTGGGCAGAGAAGAGCAAGAGCGGCAGCCTTGACCAGTTTCCTCCCTGGACTTCTGAGCTTCTCCCCTGTCTGCCTACCCACTGGATGGGGGAAAGAGAGAGCTAGGCACTGGGGCCGCCTTGGGGGCAGAGCTGAGGCCTCTCAGGGCCCGGAGGCCTTCCATGCACCTGGGGGAGGGGCCCTCCTGGCTCCACTTGGCTACTCTGCTCCCATGGAGCCATCACCCACACCTCCCCCTTTCTCACAGGAGGCCCTGTCCTCAGTCCCTCCTTCTCAGAGGCGCTGGGAGCCCTGAGGAATCGCCCATTTCTCAGGGACCACATCGTTTTCTTAGCCCCTCCCCCAGCCCACAAGCCCCAGGAGCCCCAGGAGCCCCAGGAGAGGGGCAGATGGGCTGGGAGGACCTTTCCTCCGGCCGGTGCTGCTAACAGCCCCTCCCCCAGGCCTGCAGTGATGAGGGTTGGGGAAGAGGACCCAGAAGAGGTGGAGGACAGGAGGAGCCCCTGACCTCAGGCCTTGCATTCCAGGCTCCTGCCCCAGGGAGAAGGGCAGAGGGGCCTCAGCAAATCTCTGGACCTGCCAGTCCCCGGACCCAGGCGCAAAGCAAGGCCCTGTCCTCCTCTCCCAGGTGACCCTGCTTCAGTGTCACCCTAACTGGGCTCCCCGTGCACACAGCTCCCCACGCAGAAGCCGGGAGAAAGGGACTGGGGGGTTTCTGCTTAAAGAACCAGTTCTTACGGATGATAAAGGATATACGATACACTACGACAGCATAGAAAAATGCTACAGGTTATACAAAGATGAACGCCCGGAGCGGATAGAGAACTTGTCGCGTCAGTAAGGAAAGGGTCACAATCCCATAGAAG
Organism: Myotis lucifugus; assembly: GCF_000147115.1. NCBI lineage: Eukaryota > Metazoa > Chordata > Mammalia > Chiroptera > Vespertilionidae > Myotis > Myotis lucifugus. Next base: position 118,689 of record NW_005871762.1, on the reverse strand, counting down.
AAAAGGGCAGAAACTGCAAAACCCAAGGAAACACCATGGAAAAATCACACACGGAGGAGAGGAGCCCGGAAAATGCTAATGAAAACAATGGGAGGGATCGTTTTCATCCATTAAATTAATAAACATCTGAAAGGCTGGTCATCCCAGCGGCAATTAGGTTTCGGGGAAACCTGGCAGCCTCCAGCTGTTGGCAGTAGCGCATCCTTTTAAGAAATCAGTTCGCTCAGATTTGTCAAAATATTCAATGTGCACCCGCTTCCTGCAAACAATTCCATCATTCCCGGTGCCCACGTGAGGACATTAAGTGCATGTGCACAAAGAGGGATATAAAGGCGTATGTGTCGCAACATTTCACGTACTCAGGCAACTTGGAAATCTGTTTCCACTACTGGCCAGGAACAGGGAAGGAACCCCAGTCCTACCTCGGAGACGCTGGGGTGCGGTTCCAGACCCCGCCACAAAGCGGCCTTCGCAATACAGAAGGTCTCGCGAGCTCGCTGGTTCCCCTGTGCATACAGTCATACTGCACATACTGTAGGCTGCTAGGTGTTGCCAGCATGTGTCTAGGCTCCCGCTCAGCAGTGCAGGTGAGGAGAAGGCATGGGTTTCCAGTGGTGTTTGGCTGGAGCAGAGAGGTTACTGTCTAAAAGTTTCTGTCTCTGGCTCTGGCCAGTGTGGCTCAGTGGTAGAGCATCACCTGAGCACTGAAGGGTTGAGGGTTCGATTCCTAGTCAAGGGCATGTGCCTGGGTTACAGGATCATTCCCCAGGGGGCACGTGGGAGAGGCAACAATCCATGTGTCTCTCTTACCCCTATGTTTCTCTCTCTCTCCCTCTCTCTCTCTCTTTCTCTCCATCTCTTCTTCCCTCCTTCCCTTCCACTCTCTCTGAAAAGCAGTAAGAGGAAATATATATATATATGACAAGATACAGACTGATAGAAAATATTTGCAAACCGTATATCTGACAAAGGACTCATATCTCCAATATATAAAAAACTCTCAAAACTCAACAGTGAAGCCCTAACCGGTTTGGCTCAGTGGATAAAGCGTGGACTGAAGGGTCCCAGATTCTATTCTGGTCAAGGGCACATGCCTGGGTTCCGGGCTCAACCCCCAGTAGGGGGCGGGCAGGAGGCAGCGGATCAATGATTCTCTCTCATCATTGATATTTCTATCTCTCTCTCCTTCCCCCTTTCTCTCTGAAATCAATAAAAATATATTTATTTAAAAAAAAACCTCAACAGTGAAAAATAATAATTCAACTCAAAAGTGGGCAAAAGACACGAGCAAACATTTCACCACAATGGCAACTAAGCACATGAAAAAAATGTTCAATATCACTAGCCACTAGAGAAATGAAAATTAACACCACGATGAGCTATTAGTACACACCTATCAGAATAGCCAACATTAAAAATAGTGACAAAACCAAATGCTGATGAGGATGCAGAGAAACGGGGTTTCTCAACCATTGCTGGTCGGTCCTGGCCAGTGTGCTCAGTGGTTCTCAACCTTCTGGCCCTTTGAATACAGTTCCTCATGTTGTGACCCAACCATAAAATTATTTTCGTTGCTACTTCATAACTGTAATGTTGCTACTGTGAAAGGGTCATTTGACCGCCAAAGGGGTCGCGACGGTCTTAGGCGACCCCTGTGAAAAGGTCATTCGACCGCCAAAGGGGTCGCGACCCACAGGTTGAGAACCGCTGGTTAGAGCATCAGCCCAAGGACCCAAGAGTCTCAGGTTCAATTCCCAGTCAAGGGCATGTAACTGGATCACAGGTTCGATTCCGACCCCAGTCAGGCCTCATTCAGGAGGCAACAATGTGTGTTCAATGTGTGTCTCTCTCACATGGATGTTTTTCCCCACCGGCCTCTCTCTCTGCCCCCCTCCCTTCCACTCCCTGTACAAATCAATGGAAAAAAATATGCTTGGGTGAGGATTAACAAAAAACCCAAAACCATTGCTGGTGGGAATATACTAGTAAATGCTAAGCCATTCTGGAAAATAGTTTATTTAACTAGAGATATATTTGTCATAGAAACAATTGCACTCTTAGGCATTTGTCCTAGAGAAATAAAAAATTATTTCTACATTAAAAACCTATACATGACTGTTCATGGCAACTTCATTTTTTTTGTATTTGTTAATCCTCACCCAAGGATATTTTTTCCATTGACTTTTATTTTTATTTTTAGAGAGAGTGGAAGGGCGGGAAGGAGTAGGAGGGGAGAGGAGAGAGACATCAGTTGGTTGTCTCCTGTACATACCCTACCTGGATGGAGAATCTGCAACCCAGGTACTTGCCCTTGACCAAGAACTAAACCAAAACCCTTCGGTTTTGGGGAGGTAGATCCTGGGGTGGGGAACACTGGAACCACTGAGAAACACCAGCCAGGGCTTTTTTAAAGATATATTCTTATTGATTTCAGAAAGGAAGGGAGAGGAAGAGAGAGACAAAAACATTAATGATGAGAATCATTGACTGACTGCCTCCTGGCGCCCCCTACTGGGGATTGAGCCCACAACCCGAGCATGTGCCCTGACTGGGAATCCAGCCTTGATCTCCTGGTTCATGGGCGCGGCTCCATTTTTAATACTCAAAAACTGGAAACAACCCAGATGTCCCTCAACAGATGAACAGTTAAACGAACTGTGGTACATCATGGATACTACTCAGCAGTAAAAAGGAAAGAACGATTGATACTCGCAACAACTTGGATGAATCTCAATATTTTGTGAAATTTTGAAAAAAACTGAAAAAAGCCATTCTCAAAAAGTCACATACCATATAATTCCATTATATAACACTAGAGGCCCAGTGCACAAATTCGTGCACGGGTGGGGTCCCTCTGCCTGGCTGACATCAAGGCCTATTGGGGGGGCAGCTATGAGGGGGGAGGGGCTGCGGGAGGTTGGCTGTGGGAGTGCACTGATCACCAGGGGACAGCTCCTGTGTTGAGCGTCTGCCCCCTGGTGGTCAGTGCATGTCATAGCAACTGGTCAACTGGTCGTTCTTGCCGTTCGGTCATAACAATCGCTTAGGCTTTTATATATGTAGATTCTCAAAATGACAAAATTATAAAAATGGGAAACACATCGGAGAGTTCTCTGGGTAAGAATGCGGGGGTGGGTGTGACTGTAAAGTGGAAGCATGAGGGAGATCTTGGGGGGTTGTGGGGGGGATACTAACTCGTTCTCTAGCTTGACTGCAACCTCGGCTACAAGAGCCTACACATGCCAGCAAGGGAACCCCTACTTCTCTGTACTAACTTCCTATGAATCTGTAAGTATTTAAAAGTGTAAAAGGTTGTAGAGTCGTTTTGTGTCTTACTCCTCAGATAAACTGTGAGCCCTTCACGCCCAAGCCTGAAGTGGGAGGGGGCGTCCCCCTCCTCCCACGGCCACCTTCATGGCAGGCTCTTATTAAATGCTTGTTAAGGGTAATGATCCCGGTGTTATGTGGACACAGCTCTGGAATGTTCCGCAGCCAAACCTTTCCAAGAATGTCCCATCTCTCTCCCAGGAAACCAGTCTGGCCTCTGGGAAGGACCCTTCTTTGTCCAGAGAAGAAAGGTGACAAGACGGGGAGGCTGGCGGTGGCAGCCACATCCTCGCCCACAAGGGGGCAGCAGAGGATGGAGAACAGTTCCCGGTTCCGCGCTGGCAGCCTGTCCCTCCCAGGAGTCCTCTGCCACACAAAGGGCTGCAAGTGCAAAACCAGGTTGAACAGTCCCCGTGTTTGGAAAAGAGAGAAGCCCTGCCAAGCAGGGTCTCCCGACCTTGGGAGTAAAGAAGGGGGAGAAGCACTGAGGTGGGCTGTGCAGTCACCCCATGCCTTCCCTTCTTCCGTGCAACCTGGGGCTGTGGGAGCTCCCCACTCAGAGTACTTCACTCCCAGGAGTGAGGTTTCTCGACCAGCCTGAACCTCGGAGAGGGGACAGAAACCCCTGAAAAACTCCCCATCCCACCCTCCCCTCCCCCCCCACACACACTCACCACCCACCCCCCGTGGAGCATGTCACATGCGGGACAGACCAGAGCAGAACTCGTCTCACCCTGCAGACCATGGGCCCATCTGAAATGGGCTCAAATGGGAGGAGGAGAAAGGACCTTGAAACACTCCCAGAGACAGATCTGGAAGCTTAGCGCTGAGAACATTTTCTAGATGAGTCTTCAGGGCCAGAGGGGGACAGAGCTTCCTAGAATGGAAGCCAATGTTTCCCTCTTCAAGAGAGAGTGTGAGAGTAAATCCCACTGCCTCTTCCGGCTATATGTTCTTAGACAAATGCACTGCCTCCCTTGGCCCCAGTTCCCTTGTCTAATGAGGGAAATGGCTGTGCTCTCTCCCACAGTTACTCTGATGGTTAAAACAAGTGAAGGGCCTTGCATAGCGCCTGGCACCTGGCACCTGGCACCTTGTACCTGGCAAGCCATCGGTAAGCCTACCCCTGCGCCCCCTGCCTTCCTTGGTTGGCTTGTACCAACCCGGCTGCAGTGTCTTCCTTGGCCTCTGGTGGGCGGTGTGGGATCACGATGCCAGCTGAGCTTGTAACCAGATTTAATGTGGGGGAAAGAATTCGAAGCAACAGATTTGGGGCGTTAGAGAGACTGGATCTTCCCTTTCGGAGTCTTCTTGCCTCTCTGTCTCCGACACTCGGGAAAGGCCCAGGATAGGCAGGGCAAAAGCAACAGGTGGGGTGGGGAGCCAGGAGGTGGAAACGCCTGAGACCCCGAGGCTGGGGGTCCAGGAGACCTCCCCCTCAGCCAGGTTCCTGAACTGGCAGAGTCAGAGCACCGCCCACTGTCCCGTTCTGACACCTGCCTGAAGGTCTGACCCTCGTCTCCCGCGCCCCTGCTGGGCAGTCCTGCCTGCGCCTGCTTGTTTGACACTGTGGACGGGGACACACTGGAGATCTGGGTTAAGAAACACACAGACCTGGAAACCAGGACAAACGTGTTAAATCCTCTGTCTTTGTTTGTCATTTAAAAAACACACAAATCAAGTTGTGTTAGTCCCTTTTTAAAAAATTCTCCTGTGGCTTCCCGATCACACCTAGTGCATAATCCCAAACTCCCCCCACCAGAGCTGGGCTTGACCTCCATGTATCGCCTTCCTCTCCCCTCCCTGTCAGGCTGCCCGCCCCCGCAAGGCCCCTGGCATCTCCGCCACTGACTGCCAGCTCCCTGCCTGGGGCCCTGTCCCTCCGGGAGTTTGCACAGCTCGTTCCCTTACTTCCTTCCGCCTCCTCCCAGAGGCCCTCTAAGCAGTTTAACCTGAACTCTCACAGCACAAGGGCTAGGCATCATAGTGTGCGCCTGCCTTTCCTGCTGAGTGTCTCCTGCTGGGGGAATGTGAGTGCCCAGGGCCAGGCTCTGTGTCTCCTGTTTCTCTATCTCACTGAGTATTTGTTGGATGAATACATGACGACCTACAAAATGCAGCGGCTCAGGAGGGACGTGGTGGCGACAGGTCTTCGTCCATGAAATTCAGTATATTATCGGGCGCCGATGTGGTGCCCACGGCTCGGGGCTTCAGGCGTCATCTCTTTATTCACTGTCATAAAGAGAAGGTGGTGGGAAGTACATCTGATCTGGGCCCAAATGCAGGCCGCAGGCGCTATCCACCCTCTTCCTGCTCGCCCCGTTGTAGGAGCCGCAGGCAGCCCTGGTGCAGCGGCCAGCAAAGCGCCACGGGCGCGAGAGGCTCCAGGGAGCGGTGGTCCCTCTGCACGCCCCCTGCCCGCTGAGCCTGGAGTCTCCAAGATGCCAGGAGCGGAGAAATGCCCCTGTCCTTCTCCATCCCCATCCTGGGCTGCGGCACCCGGTCCCTCGTCCCCTGAGCGCCCGGCAGTCCATTCGGGGACTTTTGCCTGAGTTCAGCCTCGGAGGCTCGCGGCTGGAGTCACAGGACACGCGCCGGGAAACACCGGCCTGAAGCACCGCGTTCCGCTGCAGAAGGGGAAGGACGAGAGGGGTCCGAGGACCGCGGGAGTGGGTGTTGGCGAGCCCGGGGAGGGACTCCGTGGAGAAACGACGCTCGCGGAGGGCAGACTCGCGGCAGGAGAAGAGCGGAGAGCAGCCCGCTCCTGCACGACGCGGGCGGGGGAACACGAGTAACAAGTGTGCAATTACGTGTGCAACTGGCGTGTGCGCGTGGGCACTTACATGCTCCTGAAGAGGCCAGATGCAAGGATCTTCACTGTTCACACAAAGAACTCATAGCCCGGGAACATGTAAGTGGGTGCGGGGGCCGTGTTGGGAGCCTGGAGGATTTGGGGAGCGATCCCGTCCGGGTCTGGGGCGCCGCGGCTCGGCTAGGGGACCCGCCAGGGCGCGAAGCGCGAGGAGGGCGAGCGCCAGGGCCCGCTGCTCGCCTGTTCGCCGCAGAACTTCCCCCTCCCGCCTCCCTGCGCTGCCTCTCGGGGCGGTCTCCAGGGACTGTCTCTCACATCCATTCTCCTTTCCTCCTTGATTTATGCTGCAGAGTGGAACGACCTTCCCTGACCTCATTTTCATGACGGCGCGAGCACGCCCGGGGCCGGCGACGCACATTCCGGAGCAGGCGCGCGCCGCGGCGCACACACTCACACTCACACTCACACCGGCCCCGAGCCGGGGCCGCCGGACCCCGCGGTCCCAGCCTCCACGCCGGCTCCGCCGCCGTTCCGGGCGCTGGCGGGGCTGCGGACGCTCAAAGAATAGATCCTCATTAGCATCTTGCTTTGAATATCATTTGCATTTTATTCATTTCATGTCAAAACGCTCAGAACTCTCCCTAGCCCGCACCTCTCCCCAGAGCCTGAGTCGTGGGCCTCTAGCTCCAGCCTTTCCCCGGTCGGCCGCCCACTTGCTGGCTGCTCCCACCCCCACTCCCCGGCGCGTGGCCCCAGCACCATTAACCACCCACAGCCCCCCAAAGAGCCCGCCGCCCCCGAGCTTTGGGAAAATTCCACCCCCCCCCCCCCCCCCCCGCTCAGGGGTTATGTGAACGGTCTCATTGAGTCCTTACCACAACCCAAAGAACTAAGCACCGCGTTGTACCCATTTGAGAATCGGGGAAACTGAGTCACAAAGACTACTTGCTGAAGATCGTGGAGTTTAAAAAAAAAATGGGGGGAGGGGAGCGGAACTGAAATCACCAGCCGCCAGGCGCCTAAGCGCAAAACTTAACCATTTCGCCGCCCTGTTCTCTCTCACGGTCAAAGCTAAGGTAACCGCGACTGGAGAAAGTCTGTTTTCCTACGAGGAGGAAAGTCCTTCTGGGCCCCACCGCGACCCTTCCCCCAACCCGGCCGCGGGGGGGCCTGGGCGCATTCCCTCTCGCCGGCCCGACCCCAGCCCTGACCCCTTCCCAGCGAGGGCTCGGCGGGTCCGGCCGCCGCGCTCTAGGGTCGTCTGTCGGCGCGGGCTAGTTAAGAAAAATAAACAAGGTTCCAAATGGAGGCGATTTCTTTCAACCCGAGCCCCGCCGCCTGCCAGAGAAATGCAAACAGCGGGGGACGGCCCGAGTCGGCCGGGCCTCCGCGCCCGAGCTGCGGGTGGGAGGGCCGGGCCGCGGTAACCCGAGCAGCCGCGCCGACTCCCCGCGAGCTGTCCTCCGCCTGCCCCTTCGCCCCTGACCCCGACGGCGGCGCGCCCGGCTCGCGCCCCGCCTTCCCCGGGCGACCCCCACCGGGCCAGGACCCCTGCACGCCGTCCTAGGCTCTCCAAAGTGCCCTCCCCCAGGGCTCGGCTCTGGCCCCACTCGGACCCGCCACCCGGGCAGCAACCCCCCCTCCAGTCCCACTTCCTCGCGGCCACATGGCTCCTGTCAGCCACGTTCCCCAGGGGAGTCGGCGCGCCAGGCCTCGGACCTGGGATCATTAAACACCGAGAGAGAGAGAGAGAGAGAGAGAGAGAGAGAGAGAGAGAGAGAGAGAGAGAGGAAAAAAAATGGGCAGGGGTGTCCGAAACCCGCCTAGCAAACTGTTGTCTAGTGAGTGACTCGGGACGGGGGTCTATTTTCAGAGATAGGCCGCCGCGGGCCCGGCGAAGCTGCAGGGGTAGCGTCTGCTGCAGGGGGTGCCCCGCCGGGATGACCCGCCGGTGAGCAAAGTTCCTCTCCCGGAGCCAGGTTTCCCCCGGTCCTTCGCCTGGAAGAGCCTGCGTTCGGGCCGCCAGGGGGAGCCGATGGACGCGTGAGGATGACCCGCTCGCATCCAAGTACCACTTGGAGGGCGCGCGTCTGGGCGTGAAGTCCACACACGGCTAAACTTCTTTTGTATTGCTGCGCGAACGGCTTCAGGGAGTACGTGGGGGACGCGGGAAGGTGTCTCCAACAGTCCCCGGGGCCGGGCGCGGGACTCAGAAGGAATCCCGTGCCGGGCACTGTGGCCTCACCGACTCCGCGAGGAGGTCGCCGAGCCTCGGACTTGGCGGCCCCCCGGGTCAGGGTGACCCAGGGATTCACCGGGCGCCACTCCTCTCGGGACACGAGGCAGGCACCCTGCAGGCCACCATCAGGGGGCCCGGGCTTTCGGGGCCTGGAGGGCTGGGGACGAGCAGCGGCGCACCCGCTTCCTCCGAATTCCTTCATTTCAAAGCTGGGCTGCGCCAAGGGCCGGGGGAGGGGGCGGGAAGAGGGGGTGCCCGAGAACGCTTCCTTCTGCTTCGTAAGAGTCGGGGACCAGTGATGTCGGGGCCCCACGGACTTCTGGCTGCCTTTACCCCCGGTGCCTGTTGGCAGGACAGACTGACGGTCTGTCTTCGGTGCAGTGTTCCTGCATCCCCCTCTCTAGGCGGCCAAGCGGCCTCCCTGCGCGGCGCTGACACACGTGCGCACTCGCGAACCACACACTCGCCAGCCTTTCCAAGTCGGAGGGCGACGGGGTCCCCCCACGCCGCGGCGGCGCGCGGCTGGTCGGCGGCGGCAGCTCAAACGCCTCTCGAGCTCCCGGTCTTGATGTTCCCCAAGTCCCGGGCCCGAGCAGCCACCGGGACGCGTTAAGTGTGCGGGGACTGCTCGCGGGCCTCCACCTCCTACCCGCACGCACACACGTATACACCCCGCACTCGGGATTCCGTCTCACACTTTCGCAGGGGCGAAATGTGGACCCGAGAAAATTCTTCTTTCCTCGAGGACTCCCCATCTGGATTTCGAGCGGGTATTTTTTTTCCCGTTGTAGTGAAAGGGGAAGGGGAGTTTGCTTAGAGGGTAAGGGAAGGGGTGTCGACATGAACCGCACCCGCCATCCCTCCCAGCTTCCTAATTCGGCTCCTTTCCGCCCGCGGACCCCGGGCAATTCGGCCAAGAAAGAATGCGTCCTTTTGGTTCCTTCAAAAAGGGCCACTTTGGAGACGGGCGATGAGCCTGCGCCGCCCGAAGCCGTCCCCCTTCCCTGGCATCGCTCCCGCCGGGCCGGCCCGGCCCGCAGACTTGACTTTAAAGAGGCCCCGAGGGAGCAGGTTTGAAAGCCCAGCTCCAAGTTCTCGGGCAGCGCTTGACAGGTCAGCCCCTCGCTCCCCTCCTTCCTCCACCCCCACCCGCCCCACCTCCGCCGCCCCCTCCTCCCCGCACCCCGACCCGGGGGCGAAGACGCGGCTGACAGTTAAATTGCGCGGAGTAGGCCGAGGGGGGAAAGGGACCGCGTCTCTTTAACGGCCCCGCAGACAAAGCGCCTCCCCGAGCCGAGCCGGGCGCAGCCGCGCGCAGACCTGTCAGCGCGTCTCCCGCGTTTGGGAGAGAGTTTGCAAAGTCATAATTATATCTCTTAACCTGTCTTGCTCTCTGCAGAAGAAGGTCCCATTATATTGAAATGAGATTATTAGCCATCAAATACTTTCTTTCTTGGGAGGTTTTTTTTTTTTTTTTTTAATTCAAATACCTTAACAACTTGGCAATGCATTTTGATCAGATCTCGTTGGCGCCCCAGCCCGGCGCGGGAGCCCGGGCGGGAAGGCAGCTGGCTGGGGAGGGAAGAGGGGGTGCCCCAAGAGTTTGCAAAGGAAGGAACCCCTCTTTTGTCCTCCTCTTAGGTCTCACCTACCCGGTGGGGACCTGGAGGCCTGCGGAGGGGGTGTGAAGTCAGGGAAATTGGCTTCAGCACGCCACTTCTCTCAAAAGGAAGCTTAATTTCGGGCGGAGGATGTGGACGGTGGGCGGAGACCGGGAGACGGAAGTTGGAGGCCGCGGACGGGGGGTGGGGTCGGAGGCACCAGGTGAGGACCGAGGCCGGCGCTGGCAGTCGCGGGCTTTTGCTGGTTTCCGCTGGGAGGTTGGCTCGAGGCTCCCCCTCCAGGGTTCCTGGGTGTGATGGGAATTTCAGTGGCGTAATAAAATGGGGGGGTTAGTTTCTTCCGCCCCAAGGGTCTTGTTTGGTTTTTACCAAAAAATTTGTGAAGCCCCTTTTGAAGGGGAAAAGCCCCACTTTGGTTTTCCAGAACCTTGGAAATT
>NW_005871762.1:94576-108152 GCF_000147115.1 Myotis lucifugus | reverse complement strand
CTGGTGGGAGGAGCGGCCAGGCTTGTGTTTTCCTTGGCTTCAGCCCAGACTCAAGGAAAATGTAGGGAGCAAGACAGCTCCCCAGTCCCACCTCCCCCACACACACTCAGCTCTCGGCTTTATATAGTCCTGGTGGGTCCCCTCTGCACCAAGCTCCACCCCCTCACCTTCCAGATGAGCATCTCTCCTCAGGTATTCAGAAAGCAAAATGGGGATCCAGCCCCAGAAACTTGGCTTCTAGGCCAAGCTAGAACCCCACCACCTTGCCTCTGAGCCTCAGTTTCTCCCGGTGCATAATGAAAGCCTTGGACTTGAGATCTGTGTGGGCCCTCTCATCTCTGACGTTATTCTCCTATAAAGAAGGTTCCTCGGGTAGGTGTGGTCATCTGGAAGATTCCAAGGAGGCCATACCCCCACCCACCTTGTCGGGGGAGGGGGCAGTGGAGCATTTTATTTAAAAGCTTCCAAATACAAAAGCTGGGGGGACTAGGCAGTGTCCGCTTAAGCTGAAGCATGCTCACCTGTGACCCAGCAGGTCCATCGGCAGGCATCGCCCCAACAGAAATGGAAACTGTTCACCAAGGACATGTGCTAACGCGCACAGCGGAGCTCTGCACAGGAGCCCCAAACCGGAAACTCCCCGATGTCCATTAGCAGTGGAATGGGTACACGACCTGTGGTAGCGTCACACAACAGAATATTACAGAGGAAAGAGAAAGCATGAACCATTGCTGCGTCAGCAGCACGGATGATGCTCACAGTGTCGGGCAAAAGCAGCCAGCCACCAAGAACGACACACTCCATGGTCCCATTGAGTAAAAGTACGGAAACAAGCAAAAGGAATTCATACCCTTAGAAGGCGAGATGGTGGTTTCTTCAAGAGAGGGGGACTGGAAGGGAGGGAGGTTTCTGGGCCCAGGGTGATCTTCTGATTCTTAATCGGGTTACACAGGTGTGCTCCGTTTGTGAAAATTCATTGAGACACCCACCTACGTTAAATGCATTTCGTGGGTATATATTATATTTAAGCCTCCGCTTGGAAATTCCTTCTCCCCAGTTCTCAATTTCATGCACAGACTCACACATTCTAATGTCCCGAACTCAATTTTGGCAGGAAATCAATACCTAAAGTCATATTCGGTCCTCCGGCCCTGTGCTCAGCACCATGGATCACCCATAAATGCACTTGAGTCTCTGCCCTTCAAGGGTTTGCAGTTGAGTTTGGGAGGAAACACTTGAGGAAACGGCCAGTGGGAAGGTGAGTGGTTTATGAGCCTGTGAGCCAGAGGACAGCCTGGATTTGCATCCCAGACCCACCACTTGCCAGCTGTGTGACCTCGGACAGGCGACTTCACCTCTCTGGGCCCTAGTTTCTGAAATATGGAGAGGACCACACATGCCTTTACTCACAAGGCTGTTGTGAAGATTGCATCAGATCGCCCGGGGCAACAGCACAGGTAAGTGCTCCACGGATGTTAGACACTATTCTCACCTGTGTGTGGCAGCCTGGGCCGCTCAGCCTTCAGAGGGAGATGAGTGTGAGCTGGGGGCGGCCGGAAGGGCCCGCCGAGGGAGGGACAATTGGTCTGGGAGAGGCTGATGGACGGGGGCTTTAGGAGACCATTTGGAGCCAGGGCTCAGCCGGAGGCTGCTCCCCTCCAGGGGACACTCGGCTATGTCTGGAGACACTTCTGGTTGCCACAACTCGGGCCGGGCTGGCGGTGCTGCTAAGATCTAGTGGGTGGAGGTCAGAGATGTGCTAATCGTCCTACAGTGCACAGGGCAGCGCCACAAACAAAGAACTATCCAGTCCAAAATGTCATGGGGCCACGGTTCAAAAACCTTGATCTGGGGGACAGCGAGGATTTGATGGTGAAGGCCAGGCTCTCCAGGAGAGAGGACGGTGAGTTCTGGAAGCCCTGATGGGAACTGAGCGGGGGCGGCATTGGGGGGTGCCCTGAGGGTCCCTGTTCAGTCTTCATATCTCAGGCTGCAAGCTCCTCATTCACCTCCAATTTCAGAACTTACTACGGGTTAGGAGGCTCATCCTGGACCTGGAATTTTTTTTAAAATATATTTTTATTGATTTCAGAGAGGAAAGGAGAGGGAGAGAGATAGAAACATCAATGATGAGAGAGAATCATCGATCCGCTGTCTCCTGCACGCCCCCTATTGGGAATCGAGCCCACAACCCAGGCATGTGGCCTTGACCGGAACTGAACCTGGGACCCTTCAGTCCCCAGGCTGACGCTCTATCCACTGAGCCAAACCGGCTAGGGCTGGACCTGGATTTTTGCTGCTCTCAAGAGACACTTGGATAAAGCAGAGCGGATTCTCATGCAAAGCTGATGTGGAATTTTAACTTTCTTTCACAACAGAAGCCATCAAAATAAAACATAAGGAGGAATAAAAAACATTTTGTCTGTGTCTTCAGAATCACACACAAGTTTCCTTTCCGGTTCAGCTTACTATATAGAAATCATTTGGGTTTGGAGATTTGCGAGACCACGAGCACCATGTCTGCCTTGAAGCCACAACAGAGGGAACCCCCAAGGTCTCCGGGGCTCAGAGGAGGAGGCACCTGCCCACTTCGCGCAGTGCAGCTGGGAATGCAGCTCTACCCGAGGGCTCTGTTCTCGATGCCCAGCATCAAGGGGAGCAAGGGTGACAGATAGTGATTAAATAATTGAGAAGGGAAAATATGACACTTTAAAAGTCAAAAGGAAAGTTGGCACTGAACTTCAGAAGTGCCCAAGAGAATTATGTGATTCTCCAGCGGCAAGTATAATTCTAGGCCCTAAAACCATACTTCATAGCCACAGGGTTCTGGAAAAGAGGGATTTAACATTGATTAACCTAAAAATTTCTTTCCTGAAGTAATGGCTATATGCCAGGCATGTTCTAAACACTAGGGCTGCAGCAGTGAACAGCAGAGCAAAGCAAACCCTCATGGGGCATATACTCCATACAGGGGGGGAGGAGGATCAATAAGACAAGGTATAAGCTACACCAGACATTAAAGTGAGCATCTACTAGGGGTCGGGTGTTCTTTATAAATCTCCTCAATTTCATAAGAAACTACGATAGAAATTCCTTCCCCCAATTTAAGATGGAGACACTGGGGTTCAAAGAAGGTAAGTGACTTCCCCAAAGCAGACTGACCAATAAGTGGAAGACTCAGGATTTGAACTCAGGATGGCAAGATATAGCCAATTCATGACAGAAAACGCTAAGTAACTTCTAGGGAACTTCCTTGATTGGATAAAGACTACAAACAAGCGAAACCCCACTGCAAGCATCAGATTTAGTGACGAAGTAATGAACGCTTCCTCCTTGACATGAGGACCAGATATGGGTGTCCTCTCCCAGCATTTCTATTCAACACTGCGTGAGCCATCTTAGCCCGGACACTGGGGCAAGAAAAGAAAGGGAAGTCTCGAGGATTGGAATGGGGAAACTCGAAATATTGTTTATTGATGACATGACATTGTACAAAGAAAATCCCAAAGAATCTGCATACTGCTAGAATAATATGTGTTTAGCCAAGTCACTGAATGTAAGTGATACACTCAGATAGGCTGTATCTCTCTATACCAGCAACAAAAAATAGAAAATACAGTATTAAAAGCAATATGATAGGTTGGTAATAGCTAAAGGGTATGGGGTTTCCTTTGAGGTGATAAAATGTTCTAAAGTTGATTGTAATGATGGTTACACATATCTGTGAATCTACTGAAAGCCATTGAATTGTCCCCTTTAAGTGGGTGAATTGTAGTATGTGAATTCTATCTCAAAGAAGGTGTTTTTATAAAAGCTGAAGGATAGGTTTTGCAGAGGCCCCCCTTCCCATGCTTCCCCATCACCAGTAATTAAAAATTCCTTATAAAAAACACAATTTACAAGAGCAGCAAAAACTATCTAATGTCCAGGAATAAATCGAATGAAAACTATGCAAGAACTCAGCACTGAAACTACAAGGCCTTGTTGACAGAATTTAAAGACCTAAATAAATTGTGAGAGAGGCCATGTTCACAAATGGGAAGACCCATAATTTAATGATATTAGTTCCCAACAAACCTATCTACCAATTCAGTATAACTCCAATCAGAATTCCATTAGGTTTATGGAAATAGAACTCAAGTGGATCTGACTCCATGGCCCACTGGGTCTGAACACTATAGAAAAAACCAGCCCTAGCTGGATTGGCTCAGTGGATAGAGCATCGGCCTGCAGACTGCAGGTTCGATTCTGGTCAAGGGCACATGCCCGGGTTGCAGGCTCAACCCCCAGTGTGGGGCTTGCAGGAGGCAGCCAATCAATGACTCTCTCTCATCATTGATGTTTCTATCTCTTTCCCCCTCCCTTCCTTTCTGAAATCAATAAAAATATATTTTTTTTAAAAAAAAGAAAGAAAAAACCCAAGGGTCACAGTAGCTCCATACACAGGGCTACAGGCAGCCATACCTGAAAGACCATCAAGACCCTTGATCCTAAGACCAGGACCCTGGAAAATCCAATTGAAAGCAGAATAACATATTCCCAGTTAAAACAGACCCTTACCTTACCTACCTTACCCTGTTTGCAGTAGACACAAGAGGAAAACCATAATTGACTAGACACATTTTTATTTAAACATGAATGGTAGAAAGGACTGGGGTTTATCACTTTCCACAAGTGGTGTCACTGGGGACATGGTCCCCAGCCTGGGGAACCGGCTCCCTCCCCGTGGGATATAGGAGGGCAGGGATTTCTCTGGCAAGGGCTTGGAAAGTGGGTAAAGAAACCCCTGAGGCCACACACTCATGGGCACCAGCGTGCGTAGTGGCAGGGCATTGCAGGAAGCTCTTGACCTGCCCTGAGGTAGCAGCGGGGACATGGCCTTGGCCTTGGGCTCTGATGAACTCTGGGAGGATTGAGCCCTGAAGACAATCCCTGGAGTAGATGGATGCCTCTTCCCTGATGGCAAGCTGGGGAGCATCTGAGAGGAAGGACGGGAGGGCGGAAGGGGCCGGGGGTGCAGCACTGCCTTGGTCCTCAGGCTGCACCCACAGAGGCAGAGCTCAGAGGCATGGGATGCAGTAAAGCAGGGCTCATTCCTTGATGAGTGAGAGAACAGAACCCCCAGGCTTTCCTCTGCCTCCCTTCTTGATTCCTTAGGGTGCCAGTCTTTCCTAAAAGGGAGGAAATTTACATCAATTGAAAAGAGACTCAGAAGGAAAGAAATACAAGGGTAGAGCTCCCCTGCCCTAATACAATATACCCTCTGCCTCTTTATAGGACTTAGAGATGGATTCTACAACAGGAAATCTCTTCATTTTCTCTAAAGAGGAGAGAGAGAGAGAGAGAGAGAGAGAGAGAGAGAGAGAGAGAGAGAGAACACGCTGGGGGTAAGGAAGCTGGTGGCTAGGAGTATCAGTGAGCCAGAGGACTTTCCAGGAAAGGGAACAGAGAATGAAGGTCAAGGAGAAGAAGTCTGATTCCTTCAGGCGGAAGGATTAGTATAAGTGCTGCCAAAGCGAGCACGTGGCTGGAGGATTAGAACACCCCCAAATCCTCTCCCAACACACACCTCTAGTAGGGAATCAGTCAAACTCACTCTTTGGTACAGTTTGGCCTGGGAATTGAAATGCAAGAAAGTCCTGGGGGGGAAGGAAAGATGTAATTGGGGAGGGGGGGGATTCTCTTTTCCTACCTTTTATGGTGTCTTTTTGGGTCCATGAGAGGCCATTCAGTACATATCATTGAAGGCCCCTGTCCCTACTATGATGTCACAAATGTGTTGTCACTAATAAGACCCACAGAACCCTGTGTTGTGTCATTGGGCTGTGGGCCCCATGGTGGTCCGTTTGGGTGTCCACGAGGCTTGCATACATTGCATACAATGCTGGGAGGTTGGACTTTATCCTGACAATTTGGGGGCCATTGAAGTCTCTTGAGCAAGAGCACAACCATTTCAAAATAGTCACTTAAAGAGCATGAAAGATGGATCAGGAGATCAACAGCGGACAGGACTGTCTACACCATTCTCAGGGCCCAGTACAAAATGAAAATATGGGGACCCTGTTCAAAATTAAGTACAAACTCCAAGATGGTGACAGCAGAGCATTAAGCCAGATGTGGGGCCTTTCTACGCTTGGGGCCTTTCTTAAAGCAAGAAACAGAAGCACAACTCACCTTCAATAGAATTAGAAGACATCAAAATCCCTGAGCACAATAAGAAACAAAGCAGATGGCAGAATGGCATATGACATCGTGAAGAGGAGGAAAGTCAAGCCCTGCAGGAGAGATCAAGGAGAAGAAAGCCCATTGGCTACAGAAAGCCTAGGAAAGAGTCAGAAATGGCAGACACCACGTACCGCAGAAAGCCAAAGTGAGGCAGAGGGCTAGACATGGAGATTGTCTGAAACCCTGTATAAAGAAAAGAGCAGTGAGACCACTCTTGGGACCCATCTACCCACTACAACCAGCCAGTTGCACCTCCCGAACCCTGCAGGAGACCTACACTTGTCCCGGTTGTGGAGTTATGCAACAGGTGAACCAGGGAGGCTCCAAAAAGGGGACATTCAGAGGCCCAGGAAACTCAAAGCAGAATCCACGTGGTAAGGAACTCCTTAGACCAGTGATGGCGAACCTATGACACGCGTGTCAGAGGTGACACCGAACTCATTTTTTTGGTTGATTTTTCTTTGTTAAATGGCATTTAAATATATAAAATAAATATCAAAAATATAAGTCTTTGTTTTACTATGGTTGCAAATATCAAAAAATTTCTATATGTGACACAGCACCAGAGTTAAGTTAGGGTTTTTCAAAATGCTGACACGCCGAGCTCAAAAGGTTCGCCATCACTGCCCTAGACCCTTTCCCATTCAGCTCCAGACACCGGCACAGGACTCCCACACAGGAGATGGGAGAAGTCTTCTCCTACCAACACTGGCATTAGGAACTACCAATAAAAACAGCCGGCGTAGCTCAGTGGTTGAGTGTCAACCTATGAACCAGGAGGTCAGAGCACATCCCAGGTTGTGGGCTCAATCCCCAGTGTGGGGCATGCAGGAGGTAGCCAGTCAATGATTCTCTCTCATCATATGTTTCTCTCTCTCTCTCTCTCTCTCTCTCTCTCTCTCTCTCTCTCTCTCTCTCCCTTCACCTATGAAATCAATAAAACTACATTTTTTTAAAAAAACAGCCAGCTGGCCACCTGATCAAATCACACCAGTCCACAAGCCACCCATACACTTCCAATCAGAAACATCCAAGAGTAATTAAATATTTGAGGAAAGACTCAAACAATAAAGAAAAAAATAGCCCTAACCGGTTTGGTTCAGTGGATAGAGCATTGGCCTGCAGACTGAAAGGTCCCAGGTTCGATTCCGGTCAAGGGCATGTACCGTGGTTGCCGGCACATCCCCAGTGGGGGGTGTGCAGGAGGCAGCTGATTGATGTTTCTCTCTCATCAATGTTTCTAACTCCCTATCCCTCTCCCTTCCTCTCTATAAAAAAATCAATAAAATATATTTTAAAAAAAATAAAAGAAGGGGAGAACTCAGAGAAAATAGAAAATTGTAGAAAACAGAACTATTTTTTTTCAAATGATAATTCATAGCCTCAGAAAGATAACAAGATATTACATCCATGAAACAAAAAGCAGGATGCAATGTTTTAAAAAATAAAAAGGAACAGAGAGCAAGTTAAAAATGATTGTGAAAGTGTAAAAGGCAGTAGCAGGGTTGACAATAAAGTCGATGAAATCTCCTAGAAAGTAGAACAAAAAGATAAAGTGAGAGATAATAAGCCAAAATAGATAAGACAAGTAAAGGATTTGTCCAGAGGAACAAAACTGACTACTAGGAGGAAAATAATGAAAGAACTGAAAGGAAGAGGACATTGTAGCAGATTGTATTTTCCAAAGATGGCTGCAACATCTCTTGTCCCATACACTTGTCTAGAACTTGGCCATGCCCCCATCAGGAGATGGTATCTAACTCATTTACTCTTGAATCTGGAAAGACTTTTGAGACTATTCCTCAGTATAGTATAGTGTAAGGCGACTTCTAAAGCTAGGTCATTAAAGGCAGTGCTCCTGCTTTGCTTGCCAGAAAAATTGCCCTGGAACTCTGAGCCACCATGTAACCAGTCACTTGATTGCCTAAGGCTGCCATACTGTGAGGAAGCCTAAACTAGGCCATGAGGAGAGATCACATAGGATGCCCTGAGGAGAAAGAGATGCCTAGTAGCTTCCCAGCTGCTCCAGTCCCTTCTGTCCCAGCTCCAGCTACCATCTGACTACAGTCTCATGAGAGAAAATCACCTTGCTGAGCTTTTCCCAGATCCATGGAAGGTTATAAAATAACTATTGTGAGTTTAGGTCAGTAAGTTTGGGGGTGATTTGTGACATAGCAATAGCTAACCAGAATATTGCCTAAGAGATAAACTGTCCTCTATTAAAAGATATGATTGCCAGATTTTAAAAGGCCCATTGAGGATCCAGCATAATTAATGGAGAAAAGACCCATGCTAGGGTACAATATGTAAAATTTCAGAACAGAAGGATGAAGTAAAAATCCTAAAAAAATTTTTAAATGGTGGGAATGAAGGTTACATCAAATAGGGAAATAACACAGAACAAATATCAGAATGGCACTGAACTTCTCAAAAGTAACAACAAAAATACAAATCAATGGATCAATTTCTTTGGTAGGATATGTTCTGGTAACAACAAATTACAAAGTTAACACAACAGAAATGTATTTTTTGCTCACTTAATAGTCCTGGATGGATGTTCATGTAATAGGCAGACTCCTGTCCATGGGACCCAGGCTCCTTCCACATTGTGGCTCAGCCATACTACAGGCTTTTTTTTGTTTCCTGTTCCCCTTCAGCTGTCTGTTGAAGCCCGTGAACCCCTTTTCAGAATATTTTAAAATATGTAAAACTCAAGTAGGTAAAATCAATTACATGAACAGGCAGATATCAAAATATAAAAAGACAATTTTTATACAGTGGTACATATGTGTTCTGTATTAATTCAATAGCTAACAAGACTACATGTAAAGCATAGGTGATCTAAAGTTACATTTACTCTTTAAAGACGTCAGTGTGAAGACTGACTATGCTTGTGGCCTTCATACCTCTCAATATTATTAAAAATTAAGATTTCTTATTTGAATCATTCATTTTTACAAATATTTAGTAAACAATGAAAACCGTTCGCCTCCTAACATATATTAACCGACCCACAAATACAGGAATCACTGGAAAGCAGCATATATATCTGGCTCACCAATATGAGACTGTGACTTCATCTGGTAGCTGAATGCCTCGTCTGCTCAGCCTTGGCCAGATCTGTTGCATGTCTGTCAACAGGAAAACTGCCATTATGTGCAACCTAGTAGCAGGTCTAATAACTGCTGTAATTCCCGAGTAGTGATGAATGTAATGCTATTTTGAGATAACTGCAATGACTGTAATGTGATATGAAAATATCTATGATTTCTACAGGTGACGAAGTCACAGGTCACTACTGTGGTTTGTTATCTGCATTCGTAATACTAGTAGAACGAAATGCTAAATTTCAGTTCAAGGTTAGGGAGAATATATACTCTTCCATCCAAATTCATACAATCCCCTGAACTTGGATCCATGGACCCAGGTGAGGACACTTGCTCTAGAGCCTTCTTGTCTGCAACCAGCCAGTAGGAAGGGAGAGAGCACAGAAGAAGACTGCATAGGGGACGTCTTTATGGGCCAAGCCTGAAATTGGCACACACTGTTTCCGTTCACATTCCACTGAGAGAATTTAGCCGCATGGCTATGTCGCCCAGCAAGGGAGACTGGGAACATAACCTCGCCTGTGCGCTCAGGAGGAAGAGACAACAGATTGCGTGCCCAGCTGGCCGTCGCTTCCACAGTCAATGCGGGATGTGCGGCCTTCCTGCCACTCAGAGCTCACCCAGTCCCCTTCCAAGGAGGTCAACGCAGAGCCCGCCCAGCTTCTGCCTTCTGCTCGAGGTCCAGTCCTCTAGTGATGTGCAGTTTTTCCCATCAAATGATGGAATTTCTCTTGGTCCAAACACTTAGCCACTGGGCCCCACCCTCTAACCCTGCACACACCCAAAATATAGGATAATTGCAATTAAGATTTAGAAACACAGGCAGTCGTGGTCCGTCACATTGATGGAGCCCTGCTGGGGTTTGTTTTTAGGCCATGGTTGTGGTTTCCTTAGGATTTAATTTCCTTCTGGGTGGGTTGTTCAGGGCAGAGCAGTTTTCCGTGTGATTATTCAGGAACTGGCATTCTTTTCACCTCCTGGCTCTGCAAACCCCTAGAATTTCATTTTTATTGTCTCCATTCATCTTGGCAGACAGGGAGGGAGCCGTGGAGGAGCATGCATAGGAGGATTTGCATGCACCAGGTCTGGAATGTCAATTTCTATGAAAGGGAAGTTAATCACGTGGACAAGCTTTACTGGAAAGGAAGCTGGAAATTGTCGTCTAACTGTGTGCCCAAGATTTCAGTGGACAGCACGTAATCTCTGCCACGCTTATGTTCAACCTAGGCGTCTAGCGCCACCCAATTTACCAGTCGCATGGGTGATGCTAAAAGACAGTTTCAGATAAACAAAATCTCAAAAACACATCTTCCAATGACTCTTTCTCAGAAAGCCACTAGAGGAATTTAATCAAAAAGAGGAATTGAGTCTAGCGCCACCCAATTTACCAGTCGCATGGGTGATGCTAAAAGACAGTTTCAGATAAACAAAATCTCAAAAACACATCTTCCAATGACTCTTTCTCAGAAAGCCACTAGAGGAATTTAATCAAAAAGAGGAATTGAGGAGGAGGAGAAGAAGAAGAAGAAGAAGAAGAAGAAGAAGAAGAAGAAGAAGAAGAAGAAGAAGCAGCAGCGGCGGAGGAGGAGGAGGAAGAAGAAATGGGATCCAGAAAACAAGGAAGGACAACTGTATAGCTCTAAGAAGCCTTTAGTCCATATCAGAGCAGATGTTTGGAGGGCTCGGAGAAGCTGACAAATTATATAACAGTGTGATAGAGTAAAAAATTATAATGAGGTGCATCTTGTAGAAAATTGTTGAAGGATGGGGAGAATTTAGAATATCAAGGAAAACAAAATGTTTTCAAATGAAATAGTTACCAAATTTAGGAAAATAGTTTTACTATAAAAGATAATTCATCATAGAACATCATTGGCTCGGCGGTGAGCAATCCTGGCATACTATAAAATTGAAACTAATGATGACAGACGTAACCAAAAATTGAGATGTAATGAGGAGGGTTTGGAGAAGGGATATCAGTGAACTACACTCCTCATAATGATATTTATATTCATTAGGATGGACTACGTTATTCCATAGTGATGACCCCAAAAATCTAATTGGCATAATATAACAGAAGTTTATGTCTTACAGTACACTCCTCACCTGGGTTGCCAGTGTGAGAAATGGCTCACCTGTCCAAATTTCAAATCGGATTGGGAAACAGAAGCATGGCGAAAATGAGACTTTTAATAACACTCTTTTTTTAAAAAAAATATATTTTATTGAGTCTTTACAGGAAGGAAGGGAGAGAGGGTTAGAAACATCGATGAGAGAGAAACATCGATCAGCTGCCTCCTGCACACCTCCTACTGGGGATGTGCCCGCAACCAAGGTACATGTCCTTGACCGGAATCGAACCTGGGACCCTTCAGTCCTCAGGCCGAGGCTCCATCCACTGAGCCAAAGCAGTCAGGGGTAATAACACTCTTGAGGACAGGCATCCATTATACAGCACACACGTGAGGCAGGGAACATAGCCTATTTATTTAGTCCCTCCTCCAGTTTCTCATTGGCTGAGTACTATTTGGTCACCTGTTTCCTAATACGTAGCTTAGGACTTGCTGTCTCCCATTGGGCCATTTAAAATATTGGGCTGAGACCTTTCTAGCTGTCTCCACCTCCCCTGTTTAGCTAAAGCTGATGCTACATCCACCAAGTTGGCCCACTGGCGCAGTTCTTTGTTCCTACATCCTCTTCCCTCCGCCCCACATTCTGCCTGCCCTGGGAAATTCAGCAAATTCCATCAGAAGCCAACGTGCTGGAGATGGGTCACAGAGGTCCACTCTGACACCAGTGGTCCTGCTCCATATGGTCATCCAGGGACTCGGTCAGGGGTTTTGTGCCAACTTGAAGCTGCACCCTCCAGAGCACCTGTCATCTTCCGTCCCATGGTAGGGCAGAGAGAGCAGAACAGCATGTTTGAGCTTTCACTGTCTCGGGAGTGATACTCATCACTTCCTCTTACAAGTTCACCGCCGGAAACGGTCAACATGTGCCGGTCTCACCAGTAGGAGGCTCAGAAGTACAGTCTTCCATGGGCTCTGAAGGGGAGAAGGATTGGCAGTGTTCACTGTTTACAAAACAAGCTAAGATGGATGAATCAAGACACAGCATGAGAATCACATTATTTTTAAATATGGAAGTAAATACCAGAACGTGTTGAAAAGCTACCAAAGCAGAAAAGTTCGAGAGAGGTGCCTCCGGTGAGCCGGGCAGGTCGCCAGCACAGGGAGTGCAGCAGAGCGAGGCGCAGGAGGCTGCTGGGTTGTGTTGCAAGCTTTTTCGAATTGTTTGACTTTTTAAACTCTCTGCATGCATTGTTTTTATTAAATTATATGCAACTTGCTTTTTTAAGTTGGTTGAAAAATAAAGACTGGAGCCAGGGAGAGTGTCACAAACATGCCCTCAGCAACCCCACCCGGAATCATAACGGAGGTCAATGTTGGACACTGGTCAGTAGTTTGCAGAACCTCCATCCTCCCTGGCCTCTCCAAGGCTCCAGGGTGGACCTGCTTCCCTGGGGCTCTCTACTAACGCTCACCCCATTCCTCAGTCCAAGGGTTCTTCTCTTTGTGAAGATGAATACAAAATTCCAGGAGAAAAGCTCTCACGCATTCTTATCTGTCAGTAAAACCCCATCGGTCCAAGGTTTTTCTACTTGTCCTGACAATGTCTTCTCTTTAATTTTTGTTCTGAAAACTTACATGAGGGATCTTCCCTAGGAGGGGTTTCTATTTCCCCCTTTTTGTCCTTGTGACACATTTTCGTTTATAAATGTTCTGCTGACACCAAGGCTTCCCGGGAGACTCCCTCTGCCAGTCCTGGGGATGTCTCCTCCCTCCACGCCCTCCCCCCCCCCCCCCCCCCCCTGGGAGAAAAAAAAAAAAGGCTGAAGGGGGTTCGGGGGGAAAAAATATTATCCCCCCCCACCCCCCTCTTTTTTGTGTGTAGTAGAAAAAAAAGGCGGGGAGATTTAGTAAGTATAAAAGGATTTTGCGTAGGGTTGGCCCCCCCCCCCCCCGTCTGGGTTGTTATTAGTATTGTAAAAAAAAAAACACATCTCGGGTGGGGATATCTCTCGGGCGCACCCATAGTGTAGTCTGTAGCTTTGTATATAGAAGGTGGGGGAGCGCGAGAGGTGCTGGGGGAGGCTAAGGATAGAGTACCAAATAAAAGTATGGAGTGTGATGTGGGGAGAGAGAGAAGCGAGCCGCACCTGTATACGAGCTCGCTGCGTGTAT
>NW_005871762.1:91974-94476 GCF_000147115.1 Myotis lucifugus | reverse complement strand
GCCACACCACACACTGGCCTGAGAGGGCATCTACGAGGTAACATTTCATCACAGCACCCTTCATAGTTTCCTTTTGTCTTCTTAGCAAAACATCTCAGGCCCTTTCCATTCTGTCCCATCCACTTTTCCCCCTGATCCTTTCCTGCCCCCCACTCCCCATGCTCCAGCCACACCCCTCTACTGGCCGTTTCCAGGAACCTTGGGGCTCCCTTCCTGGAATGCCCTTCACCTGCTGGGCGCATCTCACTCAGATGAGGGAGCCTTCCCAGATTCCTGGCAGAGGTGGAGGAAGGGGAAGAATGGGTGATGTGAGTTCAACATGCACTTAGTAATTCTAACATTGGGAAAGCCTCTCAGCCTCTCGGAGCTTCCGTTTCTCAGCTGACATGTTGGTCTGGGTCACCTTTAACATCTCCTTCAGGTCTATTTCTAGCCATTCTCCCTATCTCCTCACCATGAAAGCTACATTGATTTATAACTTAGTTTTTAAGAGCATAGATTCTGGAGCTAGAGCCAAACAGGGTTCAAATCCCAGCTCTACTACCGACTAGCTGTGTGATCTTGAACAAATTACAAAGCCTCTCTGTGCCTTATTTTCTCACTATTTATTTTTTTAAATATATTTTTATTGATTTCAGAGAGGAAGGGAAAGGGAGAGAAATAGAAACATCAATGATGACAGAGAATCATTGATTGGGTGCCTCCTGCATGCCCCCTCCTAGGAATTGAGCCCACAACTTGGGCATGTGCCCTTGACCAGAACCAAACCCAGGACCCTTCAGTTCGCAGGCTGACGCTCTATCCACTGAGCCAAACCGGCTAGAGCCTCACTATTTAATGGGAGATAATAATAGTTTTCATAGGATTGTGAGAATTAAATTATATATAATTTATATTCATATATATTAAAGCATATATGTTATGTATATGAATATATTGTGATATACATTAAGTGCTCTCTAACAGCTCTAATAAGCCTTACTAATTATTATCATCAGTCTCCACCACCAAACTCAGCAATTTGAGGAACGGGGCCACATCCCCTTTCTCTCTAAATCCCCAATGCCTAAGACTTTGCCCGGCATGTATTAAAAACTCAATTTTCCCCCCCAAAGAAAGGACAAAATTGGATAAACTGCAACTGTATCATTTGAATTAGGTTTCAAGAGCTACGCCCAACTCCTTGAACTGTCTTCCCTTTCGGAAAAATCACTCCACCAAACATGCCTGGCTTTTCACTCAACATTGGAAGACTTGAGGGTAGAGATGAGGGGGTTGTAGATGAGGGGGCGGAGCTTGTTTTAAACTGGTGCAGGCCAGTCCCCAGCCCTGAGACCTCCATAGGTGTAAACATCTATGAATTTAAGAGAAAACGCGGAAGAAAATGGGTCTTGGAGGGCTGGGAGTGGCTGAACAGCTAGCACAGCCAGGAGCTCCCAGGAGACCAAGCCATGCACCGCTCTGTAGGGAGACTGGCCCTCCCTGGAACGTACAAAAGTCAGGCTGCACCTTTACTCCAGGCCACTGCCTGGAGATGGAGGACACTGGGAAGGGGGTTTGGGGGAAGGCCCCCAGGCAGCCTGGCAAGCATTGCCCAGGCAGAGGTGGTAAAAGCCACAGCTGCTAAGGGCCCTAGAAGTACAGGTCAGAATCAAAGAGAATGGGAGTCAAGGGAGAGAGAGGAGGGCTGGGAATTGGTCAGAGGACCCAGGGAAGGCACGGGGAGGGGCAGGTCTCAGGAAAGGCTGGGGCTTACTTAGGTGAATAATCCCGACTGAGACAGGTCCCTCTGTCCATTGTATCTGCTGCAGGTTATTTAATCAAGAGCTGCCAAAGTGACTGCAATTTCATTGCTAATGTCGGTGTCTCACAGTTCTGCATCTTAACCTCGTTGCTGGGGCTCCGAAGGCCCTCCCCACCGCCTCCCCAGCCCAGTGTCCCCCTGCAGCCACCGGGGCAGAGCGTCTCATTTTGCTAGAATGTCACCCATTTATCAAAGAACAGGATTAGCGCCCCCCCCCCCACCCGCCCCTCCACATTCGTCAGGCAGAGCTTTCCTCTTTCTAATTTCAACTTGGCAATGGCTTCGGTCATTAACCTACAGAAATATCCTCCAGGGTCTCCCTCACACCACGCTGCTTCCCCCGTGTTTTCTCGCCGTTCACTCTGGATTCTCTTTTTCCTCTTTGAAGAAGGCTGTGAAGCTTACAACTTTTTCCATCTTCAGATCTTTATATGTGGGTAGAAGAAATCCCTTTCCCCACTCCCATCTGATGAGGAATGGGAGTGCAGGGGCGGCAATGGTGAGTGAGGGTGGAGGGGCCGCTCTCCAGGACAAGGGAAGGCTGGGAGCCACTTTTGAAGGAACATCCAGAAGGCAAGGAGGGAGTGGCAGGAGCTCTGAGCTCGGAGTCAAGAAACCTGGGGGCAGGACCTCATCCTGTCACTCACTCAGCCTTTGACCTTGGGAAAGTCAACTTCTCTCTGGACCTCAGTTTCCCT
>NW_005871762.1:84961-91534 GCF_000147115.1 Myotis lucifugus | reverse complement strand
CCCGCCCCTAGAACACAACTGACTTACTGTCTGCAATCCTTCTGTTAAAAAAAATGGTTGGTTAAAATATGTCCACAGATTATTTGACACCCCTCCCTCCAAAAGTTGAACCTCATTGCCTTCCCCTTATGTGTAGGTTGGGCTTAGTTATCGCTTCTAACAAATAGAGAACGTTGGGTGTGACAGCATGGGACTTCTGAGACTAAGTCATAAAAGGCATCATAGCTTCCTCTTCCTTTTCTTCCTCCTCCTCTTTCTCCTCTCTCTCCTCGCTCTCTCTGGAGGAAGCCAGCTGTCATGTCTTGAGGACAAAGAGCAACCCTATGGAGAGGCCCACGTGGTAAGAACCGAGGCCTCCTGCTGACAGCCTTGTGAGGAGCCATCCTGGAAGGGGGTCCTCCAGCCCCGGGCAAGCCTTCAGATGACTGTAGCCCTGGCCGACAGCTTGACTGCCAGCTCATGAGAGACCTTCAACCAGAATGAACCACTGAGTCACTCAAATTCCTGACCCACACAAATTGTGATATAATAACTATTAGTTGTTTTAAACTGCTAAGTTTGGAAGTAATCTGTAACATAGCAATCTATACTAACAATAGCCTAGGTGGTGTCACGTCCTCATGTCATCACAAGATGGCTGTCACAAGATGGCTGTGCATACAGCAAAGGCGGGGCCTGGCAGCCCTCCATGCAGTGAGGCCTCGGGGTCCCATGGCTCTGTGCAGCGTGAAGGAGGCGGGTCCGTGACAGGGGAGGGCAGTTGTGGATGATCAGGCTGCAGGGGAGCAGTTAGACATCAATAAGGCAGGCAGGCAGGGGAGTGGTTAGGAGCCAGCAGTCCTGGATTGTGAGAGGGATCAGGCCTAAACTGGCAGTCAGACATCCCCCAAGGGTTCCCAGATTGGAGAGGGCTGAGGGAACCCCCCCCCATGCACGAATTTCATGCACCGGGCCTCTGATAATAAATACTTTAAAAATCAAAATTCCCACTCTACTGTGAGACATAAGACATAAATCCACATACCTCAGGAGAGCAAAAGACCACCAGTGGGCACCAAGAGCGAGGAGAAAAGAGGAAAGGTGTGCTACATGAGTGAAGACAAGCTCTGCTAGCTTTATAATTTGTTCTAACTCAACACTGGAATTACCAGAAGTAAATTAATTATTAGAAACCACTCAACTCCACCTCACTCAACTCCACCTAACCTACACTGCCTGCTGGACACCTTATCTCAGATGTCACTTCAACCTTAACCCCTCCCAGTCTCCCCCCACCCCCCACCCCCAGTCTCCATGTCTCAACCACTACAAATCAGGGCACCAACTATGTGTTGAGGGTCTAAGGCAAAGAGTGAGCCACCTCAAGCTCCAACTTCACCACAAGCTGTAGATTTCACCGGAAATAGTTCACCAGTTTAAGAACAGCAAAGAAGATAGGGAGAGAAGTGGTTCTCTAAATTTTCAAGAATACTTCTGTTTCTTCAAGAACATGCGTATCTGTCTTCCCACGTGTTCTGGTTATCTACTGCTATGTAACAAGCCACCCTGAGACTCACAGGTTTAAAACAACACAATCGTTTATTTTGCTCATTAATCTAGAGTTTGCATGAGCCTCACAGGACAGCTCCTCTCTGCTTCAAAATATCTGGAGTCCCAGCTGGGAGGAGTCTTAGGGCTGGAGGCTGGACAGCTGGACGCTGGCCCGAAAGGTGTGCTGAAGCTGGCTGGTACCAGCCTGCAACAGCCATTTGTTAAATATTCAGAAAGTTTTGCAAGCCAGTTATTATACCATTCGTAGCGTGATATTAGCCCTGCTGGGAGTAGTTACACCCAGAAATCAACAACCACTATAAACCAGGGTACTTTTTTTTCCAGAGAGCAGGTTTATCAGCATACCACCGCTGCTAGCCAGAGATCCATCCATCTCTCTCTCCCCACCACATGGCCAGCTTGGACTCCTTCACCCCATGGGAATCTCAGGATAATTAGGCTTCTTACAGGGTGGTTGTCTTCCTGCAGAGGAGTGTCCCAAATGATCTAATCAGAAGCTACACAAGGCTGCCTATGCCCTAGCCCCGGAAGTCACTACCAACCAACCAGATTCAAGGAAAGAGCTTAGACTCCACCTTTCTGAGGGAGGAGCAGCAAAGAGGGTGTGGCCATCTTTAGTCTATGGCTGCATAGTAAGGGAGACTTTGCGGGAGCAGAAGGCTCCTGAACTAGACTGGGAAGAATCCAGTCCAATCCCTACTCTACATGTGTGCCTTCAGCAAGTCTTTTAATTTGCTTGAACCTCCTTTTCTTTGCATATTAAGCTAAAAGAAGAGAGAGAGAGAGAGAGAGAGAGAGAGAGAGAGAGAGAGAGGAGCAGCAATAACCTTTATTCTGTCTCCTCAAGGTTTTCATTTGGAGCAAGTAAGATCATTTTAACACACCTTCATATAACATAGTGCCATCAAAATTTCAGTTTTTATTGCAATTGTGTTTTCCTATATGTACTTTAGTTAGGGTGACCGCATAATTCATAGTTCAAACCAGGACACTTTGCAGAGTGACAGGAAGAGCTATTAAAAATTATGTAACTGGTGGGCCCTGGCCGTGGTTAGAGCATCGGCCTGCACATCGGAGGGTCTCTGGTTTGATTCCCAGTCAAGGGCATGTACCTGGGTTGCAGGTCCGATCCTGCCCCTGGTCAGGGTACATGTGGGAGGCAACCAATCAAAGTGTCTGTCACATGGATGTTTGTCTCTCTCCACCCCCCTCTCTATTCCTCCCCCCCTCCCTTTCACTCTCTCTAAAATCAATGGAAAAAATATCCTCACTCCTTGGGTGAGGGTTAAAAAATAATAACAAATAAATAAGATTATGTAACAGGTGGAATCAAAACTGCCCCCAGCAAACCAGCTTGTACGGTCACCCAGCTATAATAAGTGAGCTGGTTTTCAGAGAAGAAACTGAGTAATGTGAACTGGGCCACCGTTCCCAGTGGTGAGCCTTTTGTAGGTAGAAAATAAGGAAACATTCTGGGAAGAATTTAGCAAGTCAGAGATCTAGCTGAAAACCTTCAATGGAATAAAGCAGACTATAAATAGATATCTAAAGTAAAAATGAAATTCAGAAATCTCTTTTTTCCTCAACTTCAAATCCTTTCTCCATTCCCAGCGTCAAGTAGACTATCAGGCCTCCTATTCAACTCCTTGTTCTCAGCCCTCTCCAGTCATTTCTCCACTGCATTTCCCTCTCCCAGAGAATTCTATCAAGGATGCACCATTTCTCACCCTGGCCAGTAGCTCAGTTGGTCAGTGTGTCATCCTGATACGCAAAGGTTTGCGGGTTTGATCCCTGGTCAGGGTACCTGAATGCATAAGCATAAATAAGTGGAACAACAAATCTGTTCCCCTCTCTTTCCCAAGCCAATAACTTTAAAAAAAAAAAAAAAAAAAAAAAAAAAAAAAAAAAAAAGCACAATTTCTTGTCTCATTCCCTGGCGTACACCCTTTGCTGAGTCTGCCTCACCTACTATTAACTCCAAGCGTGGAACAAGCTTGCTGTGGTCTGGCCCTCCTCTGACCTCTCTCTCCAGCCTCCTCTCCTGCAGCCTCTGACCTCACACTGTATTTACATTCTAGAAATTCCAAAGAACTTTTATCTCTTGGCATGCAGTGGTGGGGTTTATGCTGTGATGTCTCTCTCCGCCATCCTTTCAGCCCGGAATGTGCTTTTTGTTTATTTTGCCTCTGCAGCCACTCAGGGGTCATCTCCTCAAGGAGGTCTTTCTAGATGCCCAAGGCCAGGGACAATGCCCCTCACACACATACACCTCCTCCTCCCCCTCACACACACACACACACACACACACACACACACACACACACCCGTGCAAACATCCTGGGTACACCACTGGCCTTGGAATCCTGGAATGGTTAACGGTACAGACGAGGCCTAGACTTCCTGGGGTCCAATCCCAATTGATCTTGGGTAAAGGACTTAATGAAGGTATCCTATCTGTAAAATGGGTTTAATAGGACTCCCCTCTTGGGGTTGTTATGAAGATTAACTGTGTTACTATAATACATGCATCACTTCATACAGTGCCCGGCACATAGAAAGTACTCAGTGCACAGCAGGCATCCTCTTCTGACGTGGCCTGCGCCCGCCCCCACGGGTCTGACTCCCATCCGCGTCCTGGAGGGTCTATAAGTGTTGGTTGAAATGAACCAAGTTGGGAAGCTCTTGGACAACTTCAGGGAGACTCGCTGCTCCAGGAGGGAAAGACTAGGAGTCAGTAAGTGGCAAAAGGACAGAAGGAGATGGAGGAAGAGGAGGACGGGGAGGAGGAGCATGAGGAGGAGGAGGGGGAGGAGGAGGGAAGAGGAAAGAAGAAAGAGGAGGGGGAATGAGGGGGAGGGGGAACCAGAAGAAAGACTAGAGGTTGGAGAGTGGGCTAATATACTAGGGAGACATTGAAACCTCATTCTGTCCTGGGAATGGGGTGACGGCCACAGGAAAATGGCCCACCCTTTGCACAAAGCCAGGCTCCTCCTCCTTCAAAATCCCTAGGAAACTCAGCTCCGGCCTCTCTGGCTCCGCTGCCCTGGCCTTTTCCCTGTTTCTCCTCCCAGCCTGTTCCTCAGGTGGCTCCCCTCCGACACCCGCCTCCGCCTCTGGGCAGCACAGAAGTCCTCACCACATAAGGAGACAAACTGCGTAAAGCACCGCGCATTTGTCTCCTCACCCTAAGTCGGGGGTTGGAGGTTTTCCCTCCAATTTCAACGTCCCTTTCCCTGGCCTCACATTTCTAAATACACCCAAATGAAGATTTTATGAGCAAAACAAGTTATACATAAACCATTTCTACATTCCTAAACTGACAACGTGATTTAACTTTGGAAAGGGCACTTAAAGTCTAAGAATGACATAGGCTTCTAAATTTCCTCAAATTTCCACTTTAGAAAAAGAGAGGATTTGGAACAGCTCCAGAATCCCCAGGCAGGTCCCGAGGACAGGCTGTGTCCGTGGGGCAGCCGTCCCAGCAGGGCACCCAGGCGCTGAGGAGGCGAAGGCCTCACATGGTCCTTGGCGTCCAGACACCAACAGCTACGCCCCCCACCCCACACCCTGTGCCCACCTTCAACCGCCTCATGAAGAAGCGGGCACAGCAGCTGGAGTCTCCTCTGCAGAGCCTGGCTCCCAGGGGCTAAACATCTGGGCAGCTGCCGGGGGCTCAGCTCCTCCAGCTCTTCTCCGGCTTAGTGACCGGAATGCCCCTCTCTCCCCAGTCCTCTGGGCACAAAACTGGCTGCCTTGTGGGGAAACGACACCCCGTAAAGGGCTTCCCTGGGTCCAGGGAGAGCAGGAGAGAAGCCAGTCGCTCCCCCGGGGTCCTATTCCAAAAGCTTTGAATCCAGTGGTGGGGCCAGAATGAGAGGGTGACAGCTGGTCTTGAGCTCACAGTGGATGCCCAGAGATGGTCAGTCAGTGGGTGAAATGAGGACCAAGCAGGCAGGGCTAGAAGTTGGTGTCATAGTCGTCCCTCTCGCTTCCCCCGCTGTGATTTTGGCATCAGAGGCCTGTGGATGGGAGGCTGGGAGCTCCAGAGTGGCTCATTCCTGGGTCTGAACCTGGCTCTCCCACCCGCTGGCTGTGTCCTTGGGTAAACTTCCTACCCCAACCCTCAGCGTCCTCACCTACAAAAAGGGGATAATAACAACAGCGGCCACACAGGGGGTTTACGGTGAGGATAAAATACAAAAGGACACAACAGCGCTCAGTAAATATTGCAGCCCTTACTGTGGTTCCCCAGGTGGGGGATCCCCTGGAATAATGAGGAGGAGGCCCGCCCCTAAGCCAGCACCTGCCTTCCCACCGCATGACTGCCCCTGTCACACAGGCAGGTGTCCGGTCCACTCCGCCTAACCAGCGCCTCACCACATTCATGCGGACCTTCCCGCTGGCCACCCCGGCCCCATCCAGGACCCCCGTCTCACCAGCCACAGGTACCCACCCTGTCTCCTGGCTCCTTCCACCCCAGCTCTGAGAGAGAATTCTGGCCAGGACTCCAGAGACATCCCCCCAACTCCCAGCTCCAAGAAAGGGGGCTCCAACAAGGCAGAGCAGTAATGAGATGGAAGATTTGGGCTAATCCTGAGCCAAATGAGGGTCTAATTCGCGCTGTAAAAATCTGTCAGCTGCTAGTTAACAGTTCCTCTGGCCCTGAGCTGGGGGGAAGGGGCGGCCTCTGCCTGCAGGAGCCTTTGGGCCTGTACCTAGGGTGTTGTTTTTCTCCCTTTTCCTTGTTTTTTTGCTTTTTTGGAATGTGGATATAAACTTTATGGAGGGGCCTGGTCTCTGTTCACACTGGGTGCTAATCGCCCACAGCTGAAGGCTGAGGTGCGCAGGAAAAGGCGGGCGGAGCCGCCCAGAATGCTCGGAACCGGAGGGCGGGGAGGGCCCAGGAGGGCCAAGGAGCGGGGAAAGAATATTTAATATTGAATTTGCTTTTTTTTTTTTTTTTAATGTGGAAACTTTAGAACACAAACCGGGCCCCTGGTGTTTAAGTCATTAAAACATCTT
>NW_005871762.1:77719-84627 GCF_000147115.1 Myotis lucifugus | reverse complement strand
GCTCCCTGTGTCTGATCCCTAATCCCCAGGAAGCCCGCTCGGCCTCTTGCGGCCCGTGCACTTGCTGACACCAGCCACACATGACATCCTCCGCCCTCAGCCGCGGCGCCGCCCGCCCCACGACCCGGGAATCCTACCCGCTGGGTTTAACGTCGCCAGGGCCTGGGGAGCACAGGACACAGCGCAGTGACCAGCGCATCCTGGCTGCGCATTTGGCCCGGCGCCCCGGGGAGGCAGGCTGGGGTCCCCACCCCCCCAGGTGTCCCGCGGCCCAGCAAAGGCACCCGGCCCCTTCTCCGCCCCGGCGCAGGGCGGACTCTCACCCGCTTCCGCTTGGCACCCGGGCCCTGCGTCTGCCTGGCCGCCGGGGCTGGCGCCACACGTGGCGGGGTGGTGACTAAGGCCGCTGTCGAAGCTGGGACAGAACGCGCGCGGCAGCGGCCGGAGGGGACGCCCGCAGCGCTCCCGCCGGCTCCCTTGACTCCAGGCGAAGCCCTAGTGGCCGTGGCGCCCTGAAGGAGGAGGCCCAGAATCCGGGCTCCTGGGCCGCCCGACCTGAGCCAGGACTCAGGGGAGCCAGGGCCAGAGATGGGCTCGGCTGATCGCACAGATGCTGTGTTTGCAGCCGAGACGCCCAGGCCAGGAGCGCGGCCGGGGCTTCACTGGGGTCCGGGGCCGTGTCTGCCAAGCAGGGCCGCGCCCTTGGCACTGCTCCATCCTCATGCCTGGCCGATCGGCAGCCCCTGGACGGTGCCCAGTAACTGCCACATTGGAATCCCAGCAGCGGGGATCAGAGCCTCCGGTCCCAAGTCCCAGCTCCACACCCCCTTCTGGGCCGCCCTGCCCTGCTGAACCTGCGTTTTCAGCTGGACAAAGGGGTGGGAGGAACGGTCAGTTTTCCGAAAGGGCTTCTTTATTCACAAGATTGGAAAATAGGAGGCAGGTGCATCTAAGCCAGTGGTTCTCAACCTTGGCTGCACGTTAGATTCACCCGGGAATCTTTTTAAAATCCTGATTTCCGGGCCTCATCCTCCGGAAATTCTGTTTCTTTGTTACTGATGTTGTGGCCCCAGCCCATAATAAAGAAACAGAATTTCCGGAGGATGAGGCACGGAAATCAGGATTTTAAAAAGATTCCCAGGTGATTCTAATGTGCAGCCCAGGTTGAGAACCACTGATCTAAGGGATGCGGATTGGGCTGGCAGTCTGCAGGGAGCGGTGTGAGGGGAGTGGGGAGACCTCCGGGGAGCGCTTCATCTGGGAAAGTGCTCTTTCAGGTGACCCGCCCCTCCCCAGTGACCAAGAGGCCGCAGGGCGCCGATGGCCAGGCTACCTGCTCCCCAGGGTCCCCCCTGAAGTCCTCCCTGACCCTCAGGCAGACCAGGCTGGAGGGTCCCCCACCCCAAGTCCTCCCTGACCCTCAGGCAGACCAGGCTGGGGAAGACGAGCCTGGAACGGGGTTGTTCCCCCTTCCCCCACCGCAGTCTCGCAGGTGCTTCGTGGGCCAAGAGGGAGCCCGCGCACGTGCAGGTCTCAGGCACAGACCGAGGTGCCCGGGCGCCATCCTTCGGGCAGCGCGCGGCGTGGTCCCTGAGTGGGGCCGCGGGACCGGAGGGACTCTCTTCGCGAGTCCCGCGGGTGCCCTTGGGCCTCCGTGTAAGGCGGTGCCAGCCGTCCCTGGGGACGCAGTTCGATCCTGCAAATGGGTGGGCCCCGGCAGTAATTTTGCTCTGAAAATTGGTGCCACAGAACAGCTGAGAGCTGGCAGGGCCGGCGCCCCCCGCAGCTCAGCATCTGTCAGTCGGCATTAAGATATGCAAAGCCGAGGCGTCTGCGCAGCCGCCGCTGCCGCCTCTCTGCCTGGTGCATAATTGGTGTCAACTGTTTGATTGCGATAATTGTTACTGTCTGGGGAAGTGGCTTCCAGCCCGACGGGACACAGCCCGGTCTGCAGGCAGCTGGGCCGGCAGCTCGTCCCTGGGCGCCTGCGTGACCCCTAGTTCTTCTGCCTATTGCGCCCAGAGATCTGCAGGCCTGGGACTCCGCGGGACTCCCCCTCCCCCTCCCTTT
Source organism: Myotis lucifugus (assembly GCF_000147115.1). Lineage (NCBI taxonomy): Eukaryota > Metazoa > Chordata > Mammalia > Chiroptera > Vespertilionidae > Myotis > Myotis lucifugus. Next base: position 82,557 of record NW_005871762.1, on the reverse strand, counting down.
CCCTGAGGGGGAGGCTGGAGTTGGGCGGAGCAAATCTGTTCCCCTCACCCCACCAACACAACCTGCCTCTCCTCTGGAGGAAGTAGGAGCAGGCAGGCTTAGGCCTGCGTAATTCTCACCCCCTCACCCCCCCGCCCCACCCAATAGTTACAAGAGCAATTAGCTTCCTGCCATTATCTTGGCTGACCCTCACCGAAGCCTGTGAAGTAGGAATTATTACATCCTACTTTGGGGTCGAGACTCAGGGCGCTGGGTCGCGAACCCTCCATGGGCCTCTGTCATGTATCTGGTAAGCGGCAGAGCCAGCCGGAGATGCTAGAACTTGCTTCCCCAAAGCCCTAACCCGCTTTCTCATCCAGCAGATGGGCAGGCTCAGCAGCCCAGGAGTTTGTAATCCATTCAGGAGGCAGCTGATCGTGGGTGTGTGGGGCTCTGGAGGCAGGGCCAGGTCGGGGGGAGCCCTGTTAGGCTTCCCAGCCTCCTACTGTTTCTTATGGGTCTTGGCAAAGGAAAGTGGCCGTCCAGGGCTTCTAGGGAGGATTCTCACATTTGGGCTGGACAGGTTTTGCTGCAGGCAGTTCTATGCATTGTAGGATGTTCAGCAGCATCCCTGGCCTCTACCCACCAGACGTTGGCATCACACACACACACACACACACACACACACACACCTCTTCCCAGTAGTGAGAACCAGAAATGCCTCCAGAAGTTGCCATATGTCCCCAGGGAGGAGGGAGAGACACAGTGCCCTGGTTGGAACCACTGGTTCCAACTGGGACCTCATGGTGTCAGGAGCCAGGTGTCTGGCAAGTGAGCCCAGTTCAATTCAGTAAAGAAAATTTTCCATGTGACCACGGACTGTACGAGAAGGACGCTAGGCCCGAGTTTGTAGGGGCTGCGGAGATGGTTAAAGAGCCCTCCTGCTCTCAGAGCTTAGGTTGGTGGTTCCACCCATGGAGTTTGCAGCCAGACTGCCTGGGTTCACCTCTCAGTGCCATTTCCTAACCAAGAGAATATCTGTGCCTCAGTTTCCCCATCTGTCAAGTGGAAGCAATAATAGTAACTACCTCATAGACTTATAATGAGGATTTAAATGAGCTAATGCTCCAAGTGTTTATAACATGCCTGATATATAGTAAGCATTCAATAAGTACTTGATAAATAAAATAAATAGAAATAAAGCACTTACTGTAGGGGTGGGGGATGGGAAAAGGCTTCTTTGGTGCCTGCAAATGAGTATAGTACAGGCAGGATGAGGTAAGGGTTAAGCAGAGGCTGGACTCTGCCCGGAGACAGATGACTCTGGAGCAGTCGGGAGGCTAGGTCATCAGAGAGAGGAAGAGACTCAGGCCTGGGGTCCACGTGCACTAGGAGCTCCGTCCTGGTACGTCACCAGGTAAGACAAAGCATGTTTAACCTGTGGGAAGGATGGGACAGGGAAGCTATGCTCCTGAGGGCAGCCCGCTTTAAAGCTAAGTGAAGAAAGTTTTCTCTGACCCCATGACCATTTAAAATGACCCCCTATCCTCTGAATGTCTGCAACATTGCCAGTTCTACTTATCTATAATAATAAAAGCATAATATGCTAATTAGACTGGACGTCCTTCTGGACGACCTTCTGACGAAGCCAGGGAAGCCCGGGTCCCAGGTGCCAGAGGGAAGCCAGTGCCAGCAGCTGGGGGAAGGAAGGCCTACTCTTGCACAAATTTCATGCATTGGGCCTCTAGTTGTGTATCTATACTAATAAAAGGGTAATATGCTAATTAGACCAGGTCAACCGTCCATCTTCCGGATGTCTGACTTCCTTCCTGACAAAGCCACAGTGGTGGGGGCCAAGGCAGAGGCAGTTAGGGGCAATCAGGCTGGCTGGGGAGGGCAGTTGGGGGCCATCAGGCTGGCAGGCAGGCAAGTGGTTAAGAGCCAGCGGTCCTGGATTGTGAAAGGGATGTTTGACTGCCGGTTTAGGCCCCATTCCTGCAGTCAGACATCCCCCGAGGGATCCTGGATTGGAGAGGGTGCAGGCCAGGCTGAGGGACCCCCCCCACCCCCCGTCTCTAGTATAATCAAATAAGGCCTTGTGTTGTCATTCCTCTTAGCTACAAACTTTGTGCCCGGAATAGGAAGCGCTTTATAGTTATTATAGAATATAATTACTTTAGAATGATTACACCCTTTATTGTTGTTGTTATTATTATTATCATATTTATTATGCACCAGACTACATGCTAATCACTTATGTGCACCATTTCATTCAACCCTCACAAAACTCTGTATGTCCATCGTGTAGAGGTTAAGAGCATGGGCTTTGGAGTTTGAACCCAGCTCTGTAAACTGGATACTTGCAACCCCTCAGTTTCCTCATCTATAAAATGGGCTTAATAAAACCTACTTCCCAAGATAACTGTGAGTATCAAATGAGCTAATAGATGTGGAGTACTAGACACAATGCCTAGACCATGGTATAGGTACCGTTAGAGCAAGCGTGTTAAATTCGCGGCCCGTGGGCTGCATGCGGCCTACAACAAATATTTTTGCAGCCCAGCCAATATAATGGTATGTAAGAAACGTTTTAATAAAAAATTCATAACTTTTTAATTTTTACAATATTCTATTATACATAATTATTAATAACGAACTACAACATTTGCTAATGACTGATGACTATAATCATGTTGCATTCATTTCCCTGACACGCCTTACATGCACACCATTTCTCTCCACTAATACTAGCAGCGAGTATTTTAGCAGCCGATGGCCACGTCATTAGTCTTGTACTGGTTTGGTGTGCGCAACAGGAAATGTTTCACTTTCGGAGAACAAGAAAAATAGGTTTATTTGCGTTACGCTTATTAATTTGTGCAGTTATTCAGTGTCTGGTAAGTTAATGTTCAAGAAAAAATATTAATTTTCATTTAAATGTTCTATTATGTTAACGATGACTCATTTATTTCAGCTCTTTGTGTTCAGCATGTCTCTATCGAAATAAACCTACTTTTCTATGAAAATTGAAGCTTTTGCTTTTTTGCGGCCCACATAAACTTAAACCTTGTTTATTTGGCCCATGTCAGCCTTTGCGTTTGACATGCTTGCATTAGAGATTTGCTAGGCTCTTTACATTTATTAAGTAAAAGCAACAACAATGCTTCTGATGAGGATTAAAACGCATTGCTGTGTACCTCTGTTTTCTTGCCGGGATTGGGACGGGTTTGGATCAAAGGTTTCTGAGCTATGGGGCTGTGGACAAACCCCAGTGAAGAAACGGGGTTGGAGGTGGGGGGTAGTGGGTAGTAGGAGCAGTCTGCCTTGGGTGCAGGCAACAAAAGGGTTCATTGTCTGTAGAGAAGTTTAAAACAATAATAAAATTGACTAAAAGTCCATCTGCTTCCTTCTTATCACCCTGCACCAGAAATTGTGTCAGTGATAAAAAAAAAAATTACTACTCCCTCCCACCCCCCTTCACCCCCTCCCCCCTGCAGAAAAATCCGTGGTACTATGTTCTCAGCAATCATTGTGGTTACTGTTAAGTTTCAATAATATATACATGAGTTTCAAATGAGTGCATCTCTGTTACTTATCCTTTCATAAAGATTGTACACTGTGTGGCAGTTTATTTGAAGAATTCTGTGTATACAGTCAGCCAGGAAGACACAGAACGGCTACACTTCATCTCGAGAGCAAGTTTGTAACAAGCCGGAGTCCGGAGCGCTGGCTTCAGTGGCGGCTTGTGTCTCGGCTCCCGGAGTTCCACACATCCCTGCGTGCAAACAGTAGGTTCGAAAATAAACAAGCGCGCACAGTGGTTGCAAAGACAAAGAAACAGACTCCGGCTCCCTCGGTCCTGCCATTCTCTATGCAAATCACCCTCTGCACCCACTTTTGGGAGCTTTTCTTCACGTGTTCCCTTTCCCCCTCCCTCCAACACACATTAGCATCATTTTAAAGCACTGATTATTTTTGTCTTTTCTGTACTTTAATGTTTCTCGTATTATTATTTAGTTACTGGTATAATGTTACAAGGCTAAAGAACATTTTAACTGTCTGGTTTTCTCTTTATGGCCACTAGCATTATTCGTTATTTATTATGAAGGCAATCATGTGATCATATGGGCCATGTTCAAAATGGTTCCTGACTGTCCGCTGGTCTGACAAGGGCCCCACAAGGCTACCACTGACCAGTTGCTCCTGGCCGCCCACCAGGCCCTGGCACCCCTCCAGCCGCTGGGGGCGGCCCCACAGCCCAGTGGGCAGCACGGACCTGCCCTCCCAGGACTCCTTCCCCTCTGGGTCCCTCCCACAGCAGTGCCCCCCCCCACCCTCCGCCCCTTCTCCAGTCCCAGCTGTGACTGGGCAGGAAAGGCTCAGAGGAGCTCAGGCCCGTGTGACCTCAGGGCCAGGCACCCTACGTCACAGCCTCCCAGCAGGACGAGAGAGCATCCTGTTAGGTCCCGGGCATATCGGGGAAGCCGGAATCCAAAGAGCCATGGCGCCTGGCCCGAGGTCACCGCTAGCTCGTGGGTCAGGGTAGAACTAGAACTCAGCACTCTGGGCCCCCAGGCAGGTGCCCCTCGCTGACCCCACTCAGCCTCAGCCTCACCAGGCTGTGCTGGCGGCAGGACTGGAGCCAGTAGAGGCAGCCTCCGCCTTTTCTGGTCAGGAGGGCTGTCCTGGGGCCCCTTTCTGGAGGACCAGAATAGCCACCCCCCACTCCCTATATGACTGTCAATACCATCTATATTGTGCCACGAATGTGACCATCAAATCGAACAGTCTGCTTGGGACTTCTCTATATTTCTGGCCATGGTACCATTCTACCAAGGTACTAGCATCTCCCTGATATC